>NC_134353.1:976014073-976072955 GCF_048569485.1 Anomaloglossus baeobatrachus
TGTGTGTGTGTGTCATAGCCCTGAGCACGTGTGTGTGTCACAGCCCTGAGCACGTGTGTGTGTGTGTGTGTGTGTCACAGCCCTGAGCACATGTGTGTGTGTGTCACAGCCCTGAGCACGTGTGTGTGTGTGTGTCACAGCCCTGAGCACGTGTGTGCGTGTGTGTGTCACAGCCCTGAGCACGTGCGTGTGTGTGTCACAGCCCTGAGCACGTGTGTGTGTGTGTGTGTGTGTGTCATAGCCCTGAGCACGTGTGTGTGTGTGTGTGTGTCACAGCCCTGAGCACGTGTGTGTTGTGTGTGTCATAGCCCTGAGCACGTGTGTGTGTGTGTGTCACAGCCCTGAGCACGTGTGTGTGTGTCACAGCCCTGAGCACGTGTGTGTGTGTGTGTGTCACAGCCCTGAGCACGTGTGTGTCGTGTGTGTGTGTCACAGCCCTGAGCACGTGTGTGTGTGTGTGTGTCACAGCCGAGCACGTGTGTGTGTGTGTGTCACAGCCCTGAGCACGTGTGTGTGTGTGTCACAGCCCTGAGCACGTGTGTGTGTGTGTGTGTCACAGCCCTGAGCACGTGTGTGTGTGTGTGTGTGTGTGTGTGTCTGTCATAGTCCTGAGCACGTGTGTGTGTGTGTGTCACAGCCCTGAGCACGTGTGTGTGTGTGTGTGTCACAGCCCTGAGCACGTGTGTGTGTGTGTGTGTGTCACAGCCCTGAGCACGTGTGTGTGTGTCACAGCCCTGAGCACGTGTGTGTGTCACAGCCCTGAGCACGTGTGTGTGTGTCACAGCCCTGAGCACGTGTGTGTGTGTGTGTGTGTGTGTGTGTCACAGCCCTGAGCACGTGCGTGTGTGTCACAGCCCTGAGCACGTGCGTGTGTGTGTGTCACAGCCCTGAGCACGTGCGTGTGTGTGTGTCACAGCCCTGAGCACGTGTGTGTGTGTGTGTGTCACAGCCCTGAGCACGTGTGTGTGTGTCACAGCCCTGAGCACGTGTGTGTGTGTCACAGCCCTGAGCACGTGTGTGTGTGTCACAGCCCTGAGCACGTGTGTGTGTGTGTGTGTCATAGCCCTGAGCACGTGTGTGTGTGTCACAGCCCTGAGCACGTGTGTGTGTGTGTGTCACAGCCCTGAGCACGTGTGTGTGTGTGTGTCACAGCCCTGAGCACGTGTGTGTGTGTGTGTCACAGCCCTGAGCACGTGTGTGTGTGTCACAGCCCTGAGCACGTGTGTGTGTGTGTGTGTCATAGCCCTGAGCACGTGTGTGTGTGTCACAGCCCTGAGCACGTGTGTGTGTGTGTGTCACAGCCCTGAGCACGTGTGTGTGTGTGTGTCACAGCCCTGAGCACGTGTGTGTGTGTGTGTCACAGCCCTGAGCACGTGTGTGCGTGTGTGTGTCACAGCCCTGAGCACGTGTGTGCGTGTGTGTGTCACAGCCCTGAGCACGTGTGTGCGTGTGTGTGTCACAGCCCTGAGCACGTGCGTGTGTGTCACAGCCCTGAGCACGTGTGTGTGTGTGTGTGTCACAGCCCTGAGCACGTGTGTGTGTGTGTGTGTCACAGCCCTGAGCACGTGTGTGTGTCACATCCCTGAGCACGTGTGTGTGTGTGTCACAGCCCTGAGCACGTGTGTGTGTGTGTGTCACAGCCCTGAGCACGTGTGTGTGTGTGTGTGTGTGTGTCACAGCCCTGAGCACGTGTGTGTGTGTGTGTCACAGCCCTGAGCACGTGTGTGTGTGTGTGTGTGTGTGTGTGTGTGTCATAGCCCTGAGCACGTGTGTGTGTGTCACAGCCCTGAGCACGTGTGTGTGTGTGTGTGTGTGTCACAGCCCTGAGCACGTGTGTGTGTGTGTCACAGCCCTGAGCACGTGTGTGTGTGTGTGTCACAGCCCTGAGCACGTGTGTGTGTGTGTGTGTCACAGCCCTGAGCACGTGTGTGTGTGTGTGTGTCACAGCCCTGAGCACGTGTGTGTGTGTGTGTGTGTCACAGCCCTGAGCACGTGTGTGTGTGTGTGTGTCACAGCCCTGAGCACGTGTGTGTGTGTGTCACAGCCCTGAGCACGTGTGTGTGTGTGTCACAGCCCTGAGCACGTGTGTGTGTGTGTGTGTCACAGCCCTGAGCACGTGTGTGTGTGTGTGTGTGTCACAGCCCTGAGCACGTGTGTGTGTGTGTCACAGCCCTGAGCACGTGTGTGTGTGTGTCACAGCCCTGAGCACGTGTGTGTGTGTCACAGCCCTGAGCACGTGTGTGTGTGTGTGTGTCACAGCCCTGAGCACGTGTGTGTGTGTGTGTGTCACAGCCCTGAGCACGTGTGTGTGTGTGTGTGTCACAGCCCTGAGCACGTGCGTGTGTGTGTCACAGCCCTGAGCACGTGTGTGTGTGTGTGTCATAGCCCTGAGCACGTGTGTGCGTGTGTGTGTCACAGCCCTGAGCACGTGTGTGCGTGTGTGTGTCACAGCCCTGAGCACGTGCGTGTGTGTCACAGCCCTGAGCACGTGTGTGTGTGTGTCACAGCCCTGAGCACGTGTGTGTGTGTCACAGCCCTGAGCACGTGTGTGTGTGTGTGTCACAGCCCTGAGCACGTGTGTGTGTGTGTGTGTGTGTGTGTCACAGCCCTGAGCACGTGTGTGTGTGTGTCACAGCCCTGAGCACGTGTGTGTGTGTGTGTGTGTGTGTCATAGCCCTGAGCACGTGTGTGTGTGTCACAGCCCTGAGCACGTGTGTGTGTGTGTGTGTGTCACAGCCCTGAGCACGTGTGTGTGTGTGTCACAGCCCTGAGCACGTGTGTGTGTGTGTGTGTCACAGCCCTGAGCACGTGTGTGTGTGTGTGTGTCACAGCCCTGAGCACGTGTGTGTGTGTGTGTGTGTGTCACAGCCCTGAGCACGTGTGTGTGTGTCACAGCCCTGAGCACGTGTGTGTGTGTGTCACAGCCCTGAGCACGTGTGTGTGTGTGTCACAGCCCTGAGCACGTGTGTGTGTGTGTGTGTGTGTCACAGCCCTGAGCACGTGTGTGTGTGTGTGTGTGTGTCACAGCCCTGAGCACGTGTGTGCGTGTGTGTGTCACAGCCCTGAGCACGTGCGTGCGTGTGTGTGTCACAGCCCTGAGCACGTGCGTGTGTGTGTCACAGCCCTGAGCACGTGCGTGTGTGTGTCACAGCCCTGAGCACGTGTGTGTGTGTGTGTGTGTCACAGCCCTGAGCACGTGTGTGTGGTGTGTGTGTCACAGCCCTGAGCACGTGTGTGTGTGTGTGTGTCACAGCCCTGAGCATGTGTGTGTGTGTCACAGCCCTGAGCACGTGTGTGTGTGTCACAGCCCTGAGCACGTGTGTGTGTGTCACAGCCCTGAGCACGTGTGTGTGTGTCATAGCCCTGAGCACGTGTGTGTGTGTCACAGCCCTGAGCACGTGTGTGTGTGTCATAGCCCTGAGCACGTGTGTGTGTGTCACAGCCCTGAGCACGTGTGTGTGTGTGTGTGTCACAGCCCTGAGCACGTGTGTGTGTGTCACAGCCCTGAGCACGTGTGTGTATGTGTGTGTGTCATAGCCCTGAGCACGTGTGTGTGTGTCACAGCCCTGAGCACGTGTGTGTGTGTGTCACAGCCCTGAGCACGTGTGTGTGTGTGTGTCACAGCCCTGAGCACGTGTGTGCGTGTGTGTCACAGCCCTGAGCACGTGTGTGCGTGTGTTTGTCACAGCCCTGAGCACGTGCGTGTGTGTGTCACAGCCCTGAGCACGTGTGTGTGTGTGTGTGTCATAGCCCTGAGCACGTGTGTGTGTGTCATAGCCCTGAGCACGTGTGTGTGTGTGTCACAGCCCTGAGCACGTGTGTGTGTGTGTGTGTGTGTCACAGCCCTGAGCACGTGTGTGTGTGTGTCACAGCCCTGAGCACGTGTGTGTGTGTGTGTGTGTGTCATAGCCCTGAACACGTGTGTGTGTGTGTGTGTCACAGCCCTGAGCACGTGTTTGTGTGTGTGTCACAGCCCTGAGCACGTGTGTGTGTGTGTGTGTGTCACAGCCCTGAGCACGTGTGTGTGTGTGTGTCACAGCCCTGAGCACGTGTGTGTGTGTGTGTCACAGCCCTGAGCACGTGTGTGTGTGTGTGTCACAGCCCTGAGCACGTGTGTGTGTGTGTGTGTCACAGCCCTGAGCACGTGTGTGTGTGTGTCACAGCCCTGAGCACGTGTGTGCGTGTGTGTGTCACAGCCCTGAGCACGTGCGTGTGTGTGTCACAGCCCTGAGCACGTGCGTGTGTGTGTCACAGCCCTGAGCACGTGTGTGTGTGTGTGTGTGTGTCACAGCCCTGAGCACGTGTGTGTGTGTGTGTGTGTGTGTGTCATAGCCCTGAGCACGTGTGTGTGTGTCACAGCCCTGAGCACGTGTGTGTGTGTGTGTGTGTGTCACAGCCCTGAGCACGAGTGTGTGTGTGTGTCACAGCCCTGAGCACGTGTGTGTGTGTGTGTGTGTCACAGCCCTGAGCACGTGTGTGTGTGTGTCACAGCCCTGAGCACGTGTGTGCGTGTGTGTGTCACAGCCCTGAGCACGTGCGTGTGTGTGTCACAGCCCTGAGCACGTGTGTGTGTGTGTGTGTGTGTGTCATAGCCCTGAGCACGTGTGTGTGTGTCACAGCCCTGAGCACGTGTGTGTGTGTGTGTGTGTGTGTCATAGCCCTGAGCACGTGTGTGTGTGTCACAGCCCTGAGCACGTGTGTGTGTGTGTGTGTCACAGCCCTGAGCACGTGTGTGTGTGTGTGTGTCACAGCCCTGAGCACGTGTGTGTGTGTGTCACAGCCCTGAGCACGTGTGTGTGTGTGTGTCATAGCCCTGAGCACGTGTGTGTGTGTGTGTGTGTCACAGCCCTGAGCACGTGTGTGTGTGTCACAGCCCTGAGCACGTGTGTGTGTGTGTCACAGCCCTGAGCACGTGTGTGTGTGTCACAGCCCTGAGCACGTGTGTGTGTGTGTCACAGCCCTGAGCACGTGTGTGTGTGTCACAGCCCTGAGCACGTGTGTGTGTGTGTCACAGCCCTGAGCACGTGTGTGTGTGTGTGTGTGTCACAGCCCTGAGCACGTGTGTGTGTGTGTGTCACAGCCCTGAGCACGTGTGTGTGTGTGTGTGTGTCACAGCCCTGAGCACGTGTGTATGTGTGTGTGTGTGTCACAGCCCTGAGCACGTGTGTGTGTGTGTGTGTGTCACAGCCCTGAGCACGTGTGTGTGTGTGTCACAGCCCTGAGCACGTGTGTGTGTGTGTGTGTGTGTGTGTCATAGCCCTGAGCACGTGTGTGTGTGTGTGTGTGTCACAGCCCTGAGCACGTGTGTGTGTGTGTCACAGCCCTGAGCACGTGTGTGTGTCACAGCCCTGAGCACGTGTGTGTGTCACAGCCCTGAGCACGTGTGTGTGTGTGTGTGTGTGTGTCACAGCCCTGAGCACGTGTGTGTGTGTGTGTGTCACAGCCCTGAGCACGTGTGTGTGTGTGTGTGTCACAGCCCTGAGCACGTGTGTGTGCGTGTGTGTCACAGCCCTGAGCACGTGTGTGTGCGTGTGTGTCACAGCCCTGAGCACGTGTGTGTGCGTGTGTGTCACAGCCCTGAGCACATGTGTGCGTGTGTGTCACAGCCCTGAGCACATGTGTGCGTGTGTGTCACAGCCCTGAGCACGTGTGTGTGTGTCACAGCCCTGAGCACGTGTGTGTGTGTCACAGCCCTGAGCACGTGTGTGTGTGTCACAGCCCTGAGCACGTGTGTGTGTGTCACAGCCCTGAGCACGTGTGTGTGTGTCACAGCCCTGAGCACGTGTGTGTGTGTCACAGCCCTGAGCACGTGTGTGTGTGTCACAGCCCTGAGCACGTGTGTGTGTGTCACAGCCCTGAGCACGTGTGTGTGTGTGTCACAGCCCTGAGCACGTGTGCGTGTGTGTCACAGCCCTGAGCACATGTGTGCGTGTGTGTCACAGCCCTGAGCACGTGTGTGTGTGTCACAGCCCTGAGCACGTGTGTGTGTGTCACAGCCCTGAGCACGTGTGTGTGCGTGTGTGTCACAGCCCTGAGCACATGTGTGCGTGTGTGTCACAGCCCTGAGCACATGTGTGCGTGTGTGTCACAGCCCTGAGCACGTGTGTGTGTGTCACAGCCCTGAGCACGTGTGTGTGTGTCACAGCCCTGAGCACGTGTGTGTGTGTCACAGCCCTGAGCACGTGTGTGTGTGTCACAGCCCTGAGCACGTGTGTGTGTGTCACAGCCCTGAGCACGTGTGTGTGTGTCACAGCCCTGAGCACGTGTGTGTGTGTCACAGCCCTGAGCACGTGTGTGTGTGTCACAGCCCTGAGCACGTGTGTGTGTGTGTCACAGCCCTGAGCACGTGTGTGTGTGTGTCACAGCCCTGAGCACGTGTGTGTGTGTGTGTGTGTGTGTGTGTGTCATAGCCCTGAGCACGTGTGTGTGTGTGTGTGTGTCACAGCCCTGAGCACGTGTGTGTGTGTGTGTGTGTGTGTCACAGCCCTGAGCACGTGTGTGTGTGTGTCACAGCCCTGAGCACGTGTGTGTGTGTGTGTGTGTGTGTCACAGCCCTGAGCACGTGTGTGTGTGTGTCACAGCCCTGAGCACGTGTGTGTGTGTGTGTGTGTGTGTGTCATAGCCCTGAGCACGTGTGTGTGTGTGTGTGTGTCACAGCCCTGAGCACGTGTGTGTGTGTGTCACAGCCCTGAGCACGTGTGTGTGTGTGTCACAGCCCTGAGCACGTGTGTGTGTCACAGCCCTGAGCACGTGTGTGTGTGTGTGTGTGTCATAGCCCTGAGCACGTGTGTGTGTGTGTGTGTGTCACAGCCCTGAGCACGTGTGTGTGTGTGTGTGTCACAGCCCTGAGCACGTGTGTGTGTGTGTGTGTCACAGCCCTGAGCACGTGTGTGTGCGTGTGTGTCACAGCCCTGAGCACGTGTGTGTGCGTGTGTGTCACAGCCCTGAGCACATGTGTGCGTGTGTGTCACAGCCCTGAGCACGTGTGTGTGTGTCACAGCCCTGAGCACGTGTGTGTGTGTCACAGCCCTGAGCACGTGTGTGTGTGTCACAGCCCTGAGCACGTGTGTGTGTGTCACAGCCCTGAGCACGTGTGTGTGTGTCACAGCCCTGAGCACGTGTGTGTGTGTCACAGCCCTGAGCACGTGTGTGTGTGTCACAGCCCTGAGCACGTGTGTGTGTGTCACAGCCCTGAGCACGTGTGTGTGTCACAGCCCTGAGCACGTGTGTGTGTGTCACAGCCCTGAGCACGTGTGTGTGTGTCACAGCCCTGAGCACGTGTGTGTGTGTCACAGCCCTGAGCACGTGTGTGTGTGTCACAGCCCTGAGCACGTGTGTGTGTGTCACAGCCCTGAGCACGTGTGTGTGTGTCACAGCCCTGAGCACGTGTGTGTGTGTCACAGCCCTGAGCACGTGTGTGTGTGTCACAGCCCTGAGCACGTGTGTGTGTGTCACAGCCCTGAGCACGTGTGTGTGTGTCACAGCCCTGAGCACGTGTGTGTGTGTCACAGCCCTGAGCACGTGTGTGTGTGTCACAGCCCTGAGCACGTGTGTGTGTGTCACAGCCCTGAGCACGTGTGTGTGTGTCACAGCCCTGAGCACGTGTGTGTGTGTGTCACAGCCCTGAGCACGTGTGTGTGTGTGTCACAGCCCTGAGCACGTGTGTGTGTGTGTGTCACAGCCCTGAGCACGTGTGTGTGTGTGTGTCACAGCCCTGAGCACGTGTGTGTGTGTGTGTCACAGCCCTGAGCACGTGTGTGTGTGTGTGTGTGTCACAGCCCTGAGCACGTGTGTGTGTGTGTGTCACAGCCCTGAGCACGTGTGTGTGTGTGACCAGGGCTAGAAGACGCCATGCCAGATGACGTCAGATAAGAAGACCCCATGCCAGACGACATTAGATGATAAGAAGATGCCATGCCAGACGACATTAGATGACAAGAAGAAGACACCATGCCAGACGACATTAGATGATAAGAAGAAGACGCCATGCCAGACGACATTAGATGACAAGAAGAAGACGCCATCATGCCAGACGACATTAGATGACAAGAAGAAGACGCCATGCCAGACGACATTAGATGACAAGAAGAAGACGCCATGCTAGACGACATTAGATGGCAAGAAGAAGACGCCATGCCAGACGACATTAGATAGCAAGAAGAAGACGCCATGCCAGACGACAGGTGACAAGAAGAAGACACCATGCCAGACGACAGGTGACAAGAAGAAGACACCATGCCAGACGACAGGTGACAAGAAGACACCATGCCAGACGACAGGTGACAAGAAGACACCATGCCAGACAGGTGACAAGAAGACACCATGCCAGATGACAGGTAACAAGACACCATGCCAGATGACAGGTGACAAGAAGACACCATGCCAGATGACATCCGATGATGACTGGATCTGTTTTGTATAATTTTAAATGTAGGGAAGTATAATGTATTTTATATGATTATCAGTCACGGCCTACCATAACATGAATCCACATTATATTGTTGAACATACAACATGAATAATGCAAAATTGATTATTATTGTCATCGAAATTAATCCACTATCGCCAAAGAAGGAAAAAAGATCTGATATCTTAATGATTTATTAATTTATTTTGAGGATTTAATGTAAATTTGCCCTTCAAAGGGGGAATTGTAAAAACATTAAATAATTCATAATACATCTGATAATAATAGTACTTATAGAAATTAATATTTTGAGTCTGAATTGAATATAGATAAATGCTGACAGTCTTGTCTATATAGATTTATCTGGAAACTTCTAGTGAATTACCTCATGCGTTCAGCAGAGTCTCCCTATATGGCTTTTAAACAGCTGCATTGGAAACACACACACACACACACACACACACACACACACACACACATACACACAATGACACTTCTCTGGTGGGGCACTTCTCACTCGGAGGTCACTTCACCCACTCGAGGGTCGCTGCTGAAGGAACACATGCTGGCCAGGTCTCGCATGTCACTATGGCTTAACCCATTCAGGATCCAGGGAAAGATGAATGAAGAATAAGACTTCTACTGATTTAGTAAAGAAATGGACTATTATTGAACTCATCACAAGCTTTTCCTTTCTTAAACTGATGTAATGAACTCTATTTTTGTCAATCATTTTTACTCAATATAAAATACATCTATTTATTTTTACATTTTTGAAGTCTATTGTTCATGCGTCTCATCACGTATTTAAAGAAAAATATATGCAGGACATTTACATTTAACATGAGCGGAGCACGCCGAGGAGGTGCGGGTGAGCGGAGCACGCCGAGGAGGTGCGGGTGAGCGGAGCACGCCGAGGAGGTGCTGGAGAGCGGAGCACGCCGAGGAGGTGCTGGAGAGCGGAGCACGCCGAGGAGGTGCTGGAGCGCGGAGCACGCCGAGGAGGTGCTGGAGAGCGGAGCACGCCGAGGAGGTGCTGGAGAGCGGAGCACGCCGAGGAGGTGCTGGAGAGCGGAGCACGCCGAGGAGGTGCTGGAGAGCGGAGCACGCCGAGGAGGTGCTGGAGAGCGGAGCACGCCGAGGAGGAGCTGGTGATCAACAGTGTAAAAAATGGCAGAGACATCTAGGAGAAACAATAGGGAGTAGTGGCCACTGGATTTTGCTGTTAATAGATCATTTGAGACTTTGGTGAGGGCTGTTTTGGTGGAGTGTAAAGAGCGGAAACCAGATTGTAAGGGATCTAGAAGCGAGTTTTCAGAGAGATGGCGGTTATCCGAGAGAGGACAGAGCGTTCCAGGAGCTTAGAGATAAAGGGGAGATTAGAGACCGGTCTGTAGCTACCAGTGCAGTTCTGGTCAAGGGAAGGGTTTTTTTAAGTAGAGGCTACAGCACATGTGCAGTTAGTGGTCATGTGTAATGTTCTCTACACTCCCCTCAATCTTATAACATGACACATGTCAGTCAGTCGATTGTTTAGATCTCACCTTCAGGAAACCTCTGGCCACCGCTCGGCTCTGCTGCCCATATTCAGAATAGGTGATCTTCTTCCACTTATCAGCTTCCCTCACACACAAGGCCACCTTCTGTCCATGCCTTAGGACTGCCTCCGAGAAAAACTGCGCCACTGTGAGGGGGCGACGAGCTGCTGGTCCAGACGCCTCCATTCTCAGACTGACCACGCCATCAACTCGTGAGCTCCACAGAGACGAGGACTGGTTATGGCCTAGAAAGGACAAGCATCCTAAAGAATACTCTGCTAGGAAAGAGGTCAGAGCAATACACCATGGCATATAATATATATATCCATTACAACACCAAATGAAGTGGAGGAAAGCTTGACTCGCACAATGGAATAGGTCACCACACATCCATGGAGTGCAACGACATGAAGTCTGCCAGGTGGACTATAACTTGAATAGGAGGAAAAATATCGGCACATCCAACGAAAAATAATTTTCTTTCTTTGTCACATGGTATTTAGAAGACCCTGACGCGTTTCCGACGCAAAAGAGAGTCCTTAATCATAGGCCGGCCACATAGACATGCAGGACCACAGGACAGGAGAAAGACCGGGGGACTCTGGTTATAAGCAGCAGCAGTCAATGTCAGGCAGCAGCTGCAGAAGCTAACAACATTGTAGGGTGAATAAAAAGAAAATTGTGTGATTCAATGTAGTAGAACATCCAGTTTTGGGCTCCACATTTTTACAAGGATATTGAGAAGTTAGAATCAAGTCAAAGACAGCAACTAGAATATAACTGGGAGGCCTCCCCTTCCCCCCCTCCGGTGACGCGACGCCTCCCCACCCCCCCACCCCCTCCGGCGACGCGAGGCCTCCCCCCCTCTTTGGCAACGCGAGGCCTCCCCCCCCCCTCTTTGGCAACGCGAGGCCTCCCACCCACCCCCCCCTTCGGCAACGTGAGGCCTCCCACACCATCCCCCCCCCCCCCCTTCGGCAACGCGAGGCCTCCCCCCCCCCCCCTTCGGCAACGCGAGATCTCCCCCTTACGGGGGACTCTAGTGCATTCTGGGAACAAAAGTTGCCATAAGCTGAGCGATTGCTGGGATTAGCCGGATGTCGCTGCTTTGAGGACATTGCAAAACCACATGCCGCTTGCTTTCCTACACTGGGACAGTGGATACACAGGAGGAGGAAAAAAAACAAAAAAAAAACAACAAGAACATTTATCTGAATTTAAGAGCCGCATGGACAAGGTGAAACCCACATGGTGAGCTGCAATACATGCTACATGTTCACGCATCTACCAGGCAAAAAAGTCAATTTCAACAGCCTCAAATGTAAACTAGTGGCCCTAATATTAGAAAAGCTGCAGAGAAGAAAGAACAGCGACACTGAAGCTCATTACAGAGGGGAGAACGAAGCAGAAGCAACCAGGACATGGAAAGGTGGAAAGCTTCAGAGCCCCTGCAGAGGCCGAAAAATGGCTACACGTGACCAGAAGGAGCCGGTGGATCACAATGCAGTCACCACCCACATATCTCAGGAACAGTTCTCAAACCCTCATAAAGAAGAACGAAAATGGCACAATTCAAGAAGAGACCATTCCAACAAAAGAAGAAAGAAAAGTCACCCAGAAACACTCAGGAGCTTCAAAAAAATAGTGTGCCTAGTGTAAAATAGCAACCGGCTGCATTGTAAATGCCAGGTATGGACCACAGAAAAAAACTGTAAACCTGGAAGTATTCACAGGGCCAAGTTTACAGGGGAGAAATGGGTGGGTCTGGCTATCTACAGACTCCATCCATGGGTACGTCTCAGTTGGGATAATGAGACTGTTTGGCTCATGGCAGGGTGTGAGAAGACGCCTCAGTGTGCGCACTGACAGGAGTCCGTGTCATGAGGCTGCTCAATTCAGGAAAGAAGTATTGAAGCCTCTCGGAAGGGACCCCTGAGACAAGAGAGAGTCAGCTTTGTCTGACCAAGGTCAGTGTCTGGAGGGCTTCAATGCCCCTGAAAGTCCCCTCAAGGGAAGGTAAATCAGTGAGTGAATACTGACCAGGGTCAGTGGAAACTCTGTAGGTGATCCCACAGATAATCGGACTCTTACTGAAGGTTTTTTCTGTTTCTGGTGAAGCTGTATGAAGGCGCAAGTTACGTGACCTGGAGTGCGGTTTACGTGACCTGGAGTGCGGTTTACGTGACCTGGAGTGCGGTTCACATCTTTTAATAAATCGGTTAGACTTTTAATAAGTGCTGTCCTGTGTGCTGCCTCTGAAATGCAGCCGAGTGACCCACCACATGAAGAAAGAAAACTCACACCAGGAAGAAAAAGAGGCACGGAGGCCACTGTTTGCAGGCCAGACTTCCACTTATCCACACGAGAGGTATGCTGCCTTCCAGGAGAAAAGTCAGTGATGTGACCAACAAGATACCAAACCACCCATTCCTACTGATACATGTAGACACAAATGACACCGCAAAACATGACCTACAACTATCTGCAAAGACTGAATCTGGGGAAGAAAGTGAAAGAACTGGATGTGCAGTGTAAAACCTCCATAGTTGGGAAAAATGGGGGATCCAGGGGATTACAGGCCAGTATGCCCAACTTTCATAGCAGGAAAAAGCTACCAGCAAGTTGTCAGGAACATTTGCTGAAGTCCCTGGATGGGAAGGCATTAATTTCCAGAGCTGCACAGCTTTATGACCAATAAATCTTGTCAGACCAACCTGATTTCCTTCTATAACAAAGTCCTTGAATGATTAGAGCAGGGGAATGCTGTGGATATAGTAAATATATGGACTTCAGTAAGGCATTAGATAAAGTATCACATGACATCCTCATTGAGAAAATTATCAAATACGGAATTAGCAAAAAACTAAGATAGCACCGGAGAAAAGAACCAGAGCATAAAACTAAGATAGCACCGGAGAAAAGGACCGGGGCATAAAACTAAGCAATAGCACTTCCGGTTCCGGCGCTGTGATGTGAGGACGCAGGAGACAGAGCTCCGCACCATACCCGGCCGCAGACCGACTTTGAAGGCCCCACAGCTGCTGGAAGAAGCAGGGAACGAGCGTCAGACAGCGGGGGACGCTGGTTCATGGAGCGGTACCTCCTCAGGAGCGGCGGCAGGCAGGCAGGACACGGAGCGGCAGAGGGGGAGAGCGCAGAGCAGGATCCCAAGATGGCAGCTAGCACAAGACATGGAGACCTGCAGGAAGGTAAGCGTTGTATGATAGAGGAGGAGAGGGAGGCGCAGAGTGACAAACCAGCAGCACGGGAGCCCCACCAGATTACAAGCCTGCAAATAGATTACACGTGCCTTGCTGGGGAAGTGGCAGTTTACCTGGCAGATAAGATAAAACCATCCCTGGAGGACATGGTCCGAGCGGCACTCTCCTCCATACCGGAGCAGATTACACAGCAGGGAACCAGACTGTCAGAAATCGAGCAAAGGCTCTCTGACACAGAGGATGAGAT
Source organism: Anomaloglossus baeobatrachus (assembly GCF_048569485.1). Lineage (NCBI taxonomy): Eukaryota > Metazoa > Chordata > Amphibia > Anura > Aromobatidae > Anomaloglossus > Anomaloglossus baeobatrachus. The sequence continues at coordinate 976,027,487 of NC_134353.1, forward strand.
GGCAACGCTGAAGGGACAATTGCAGGAAGTGATAGCAGGGTCCCAGGCTATGAAAGACAAACTGGAGGATTTGGAAAATCGCTCCAGAAGGAGTAATTTAAGACTTTTCGGTCTGCCAGAATCTATAACCATGAAGCAGTTGGACAGCATATGTGAGTCAGAACTCCCCAAAGTGCTGGGCCTGACACACAGATGCAGGGTGGAAAGAGCACACATGGTGGGGCCTATAAGAGATCAATCAGACCAATTGAAGGCAGCAGACAGGGAGGATGGCACAGGGCACCTGGATCAAACAGACCACGCCAGGTAATAATAAAATACTTGGAATATAAAGACAAGGAGGAGCTCCTGCGAGCGTTCAGGGGACGGAGAACCCCACTATTGATACATGGACATAAAGTGTTAATTTTTGGAGACTATTCAGTGGAGGTTACCTGCAAACGGAAGGAATTTAGTAAAATCTGCACTGAACTATACCGCAAAAATATAAAATTCCAATTGCTATACCCGGCAATGCTGAGGGTGACAACAGGATGGATCCCTGTTTATAACCAAAGATTTGAAGGAGGCAGGGAGGTGGATGGGAGGCCTCGAGAAGGGGGAGTGCCCGAGGAGAACAGGAGAGAAGCGGAGTGGAATGCCTGGAGGGAGAGAGGAAGAGGATCGGGCAACGAGACAGAGTGACTGGATGTAGGGAGAGAGGGGAGAGATTGACACTCGGAGAGCCCCAAAGCTCAAAGACCATCGACACACAAGTCTACACAGCAGAAGAAAGGGGACACTTGAATGAAAGTTCAGGAAGATCTGACATCTACTGAAGGGCAATGACATTTTTTTTGGGGGGGGGGTGATGGAGCCTAGAGGACGTGTTATCACTATTGCCTTGATTTGGGAACGAGATTTACCGGCACCTTCCCTCCTGCCTTGACCCCGCCCCCCCCTTTTTTTGTCTTCTCTTCTCTTTTCCTTTCCCTCTCTCTATGCCATCTCTTTCTATATAGCGATCCTATTTCCTCCCAAGCGTTGAGGTAGTGGGAGACTCCTATGTCCATGGGGGTCTTTGTTCTGCTTTTCCTTCTCGCTATACTAAGGGTACCTTCACACTTAGCGATGCAGCAGCGATCCGACCAGCGATCTGACCTGGTCAGGATCGCTGCTGCATCGCTACATGGTCGCTGGTGAGCTGTCAAACAGGCAGATCTCACCAGCGACCAGTGAACAGCCCCCAGCCAGCAGCGACGTGCAAGCGACGCTGCGCTTGCACGGAGCCGCCGTCTGGAAGCTGCGGAGACTGGTAACTAAGGTAAACATCGGGTATGGTTACCCGATGTTTACATTAGTTACCAGTGTGAGCAGGGAGCAGGGAGCCGCGCACACTGAGCGCTGGCTCCTTGCTCTCCTAGCTACAGTACACATCGGGTTAATTAACCCGATGTGTAATGCAGCTACATGTGCAGAGAGCAGGGAGCCGCGCACACTGCTTAGCGCTGGCTCCTTGCTCTCCTAGCTGCTGTACACATCGGGTTAATTAACCCGATGTGTACAGCAGCTACATGTGCAGAGAGCCGGAGCCGGCAGCACAGGCGGCGTGAGAGCTGCAGAGGCTGGTAACTAAGGTAAATATCGGGTAACCACCTTGGTTACCCGATGTTTATCTTGGATACAGCTTACCTCAGCTGCCAGACGCCGGCTCCTGCTCCCTGCTCGCTTCATTTGTCGCTCTCTTGCTGTCACACACAGCGATCTGTGTGTCACAGCAGGAGAGCGGCTTTGAAGAAAACGAACCAGGGCTGTGTGTAACGAGCAGCGATCTCGCAGCAGGGGCCAGATCCAGTGTCACACACAGCGAGATCGCTAATGAGGTCACTGCTGCGTCACAAAAAGCGTGACTCAGCAGCGATCTCGGCAGTGAGCTCGCTGTGTGTGAAGCACCCCTTACTATAGACCGGCGCATACTCCTCTAATAAGGTTGATTCTTGGCGAATATCATGCATAGATAATGGGAGAGGAGATACTGAATGATGAAAAGAGTGTTAATTAAGAGGGCTGTATATAACATGATTGCTAAAGGATCAAGAGATAACACATGGGAATATACAACTGGCTGGGGATGGTCTGCGGAGGAGAGAGGATCACAGAAAAAATGGAAGTATTATGGAAAATGACTAAAGTTGGGGGGCAGGTTAAAGGGTTTGTAGTTGTTAAAGGGGTTGGGGTGAATGGGTGGGTTCAGGTAAAACACCGTCACAGGCAAGAAAGAAATCTGAAGGAGATGTCAAGACACGCACACGAGAGAACACATAGCGACGTAAAATACATGAGAGACTGGGAAAATGGTTACAATTGTAACATGGAACGTGAAAGGTTTGAAGTCTCCACATAAGCGCATGATGATCTTACGACACCTTTAACAGACTGAAGGTAGATATCGAAAGCAATACATCAGAGATTTGGGGCCATGGCAGGTTTTAAACTGAACAAGGCGAAATGTGAAATATTGTTTCTGAATGAATGAACCATGCCATTTCTGAAAACCTTTGGGATAGGGGATAACATGTGTGGGATACCGATAGCAAGAGCCCACCTTAAATACCTGGGGATCCAGATGGGACGCCAGCCTGCCTCGATTTATGAACTAAACTATACAGCATTGATAAAGAAAATAGCGCGGGAATTAAAGCTGTAGGAGGGGCTGCGCTATCCCTGCTAGGTAGAAACCACCTCTTAAAAAGGATGAGTTTCTCGAAACTGTTGTATCCGATGCAGACTATTCCTAGATTAGTGAAGCATGCGGATGTAAATAGACTGAATAAAGCATTTACAAGCTTCCTATGGAGGGGAAAAAGACCAAGAATTAGGGCGGAAAAACTAATGCTACCACTGGAAAACGGAGGAATCAAGCTACCAAATGTGAGCGGCTACAACCTCACATGCCTAATGAGACATGTCATAGACTGGCTGAGGAAGACAAATAGCTATTCTGACAAAGATAGAAAGTGAGTTCTGCAGACCTTGGGACTTGGGGGCAATACTACACACGTCACTAGCCAATATTCCGAGGAACATTAAACACTCCCTGTATGTAGAGATAATGGCGTGGAAAGCAGTGAGGAAAAAATGTAGCCTAACCTGGCGAATCTCCAAATACCTAAATATCTGGAACTTCCCGGAATTCCCAGCAGGGAGGGAAAATAAGCAATTTCTAGAATGGAGAAATAAAGGGATTGGAGGGGTGAAGGATCTGCTCCATGAAACGGAACAGAGATGGTTATCATATCAGGAAATAGTGACCAGGTACGGGCTATCTCCATTCCAAATCATACAATACAAGCAGGGAGAAAAGGGAATAATGGGGTTACTGAGGGATGTGAAAAAGGAGCAGGTAATGAATGAGATGGACCAGTTTATCATGAGGGAGAACCAGGAGATTACTATCTCCTCACTATACAAAGATTTGAGGGAAGCATTAGTTCCATCGCACTCTGACCAGGTCTGGGGAGCATGGGCACGGCAATTGGAAGACACAGAAGCAGGGGATAAGATATTACAGGGATGGGTGAGGAAGGAGGTGATTAATGAGGGATGGAGGGACACACAATACAGGTTAATACATAGAGCAATCTATGGCTTTAACATCCCAAACAAGCAGAAGGTGGATAAACTAGATCACTGCCCCAAATGTAAAAGGCCAAAAACGGATCTATACCATGGGATCTGGCAGTGTCCAGAAAGCCAGAAATTTAGGGGAAGGATACGGACACTTATAACCAATATTTGGGAAGTGGAAGTGGAAATGGACCCATTGTTGTGGATCTTCCATTATAGGAACAAGAAGAAGGAAGAAGCAAGAGATAAACAGGGGATCATGATACCAAGACTGTGCACAGTGCAGCTATGATAGGTAAAAAGGCTTTACTGCGCAAATGGCTCGAGGGGAACGTTCCATCGGATGAAGAGGTGCTGGGACAGATTAAATTGTTGCTCAGAATTGAGCAGTTGGAAGCAGAAAGAAACAAGGATGAACGAACGGGTACATTTTTAAAAAAAAATGGAGGAGATTCGTAGTACAACAATGTGGGGAGGCAGAAATACGAACAATAATATCCCCTTTTACTCTAATACGGAATGGTATTTGCTGGAAGACATTCAAGGTACACTGGGAAAGCTGAAACTACGTACACAACGGAGACATGATAGTAGGGTGAGATGATTCTCTCAGAAAAGTGGGGTCTCTATCGGGTGATAAATTATAGAGTTATATGTTTTCGCGTGACTTGACCACGGTGTTTATGTATTAAACTGTTTGGGAGGGGTACACTGGGAATATATGGGTAAACCGGAAAGGTGGATTATTCCTTGTTATATTGTTTGACCTGATGTAATGAGTATGAAAACTGAAATAAAAAGGTGTTTAAAAAAAAAAAAAAAACTAAGCGATAGCACCGGAGAAAAGGACCAGAGCATAAAACTAAGATAGCACCAGAGAAAAGGACTGGAGCATAAAACTAAGCGATAGCACCAGAGAAAAGGACTGGGGCATAAAACTAAGCGATAGCACCAGAGAAAAGGACTGGAGGATAAAACTAAGATAGCACCAGAGAAAAGGACTGGAGGATAAAACTAAGATAGCACCAGAGAAAAGGACTGGAGGATAAAACTAAGATAGCACCGGAGAAAAGGACCGGAGCATAAAACTAAGCAATAGCATCGGAGAAAAGGACCGGAGCATAAATCTAAGCAATAGCATCGGAGAAAAGAACCGGAGCATAAAACGAAGTGATCGCACCGGAGAAAAGGACTGGGGCATAAAACTAAGCGATAGCACCAGAGAAAAGGACTGGGGCATAAAACTAAGCAATAGCATCGGAGAAAAGGACCGGAGCATAAAACTAAGATAGCACCAGAGAAAAGGACTGGAGCATAAAACTAAGCGATAGCACCAGAGAAAAGGACTGGGGCATAAAACTAAGCGATAGCACCAGAGAAAAGGACTGGAGGATAAAACTAAGATAGCACCAGAGAAAAGGACTGGAGGATAAAACTAAGATAGCACCGGAGAAAAGGACCGGAGCATAAAACTAAGATAGCACCAGAGAAAAGGACTGGAGGATAAAACTAAGATAGCACCGGAGAAAAGGACCGGAGCATAAAACTAAGCAATAGCATCGGAGAAAAGGACCGGAGCATAAATCTAAGCAATAGCATCGGAGAAAAGAACCGGAGCATAAAACGAAGTGATCGCACCGGAGAAAAGGACTGGGGCATAAAACTAAGCAATAGCACCAGAGAAAAGGACTGGGGCATAAAACTAAGCAATAGCATCGGAGAAAAGGACCGGAGCATAAAACTAAGCAATAGCACCAGAGAAAAGGACTGGGGCATAAAACTAAGCAATAGCATCGGAGAAAAGAACCGGAGCATAAAACGAAGTGATCGCACCGGAGAAAAGGACTGGAGCATAAAACTAAGCAATAGCACCAGAGAAAAGGACTGGGGCATAAAACTAAGCGATAGCACCAGAGAAAAGGACTGGGGCATAAAACTAAGCAATAGCATCGGAGAAAAGGACTGGAGGATAAAACTAAGATAGCACCAAGGAAAAGGACTGGGGCATAAAACTAAGCAATAGCATCGGAGAAAAGGACCGGAGCATAAAACGAAGTGATCGCACCGGAGAAAAGGACTGGGGCATAAAACTAAGCGATAGTTTTATGCTCTGGTCCTTTTCTCCGGTGCTATCGCTTAGTTTTATGCCCCAGTCCTTTTCTCCGGTGCTATCACTTCGTTTTATGCTCCGGTCCTTTTCTCCGATGCTATTGCTTAGTTTTATGCCCCAGTCCTTTTCTCTGGTGCTATCTAAGTTTTATGCTCTGGTCCTTTTCTCCGGTGCTAAGATAGCACCAGAGAAAAGGACTGGAGCATAAAATAAAGATAGCACCAGAGAAAAGGACTGTGGCGTAAAACTAAGCAATAGCATCGGAGAAAAGGACTGGAGGATAAAACTAAGCAATAGCATCGGAGAAAAGAACCGGAGCATAAAACGAAGTGATAGCACTGGAGAAAAGGACTGGGGCATAAAACTAAGCAATAGCATCGGAGAAAAGGACTGGAGGATAAAACTAAGATAGCACCGGAGAAAAGGACCAGAGCATAAAACTAAGCAATAGCATCGGAGAAAAGGACCGGAGCATAAAACGAAGTGATAGCACCGGAGAAAAGGACTGGGGCATAAAACTAAGCAATAGCATCGGAGAAAAGGACTGGGGCATAAAACTAAGCGATAGCATCGAAGAAAAGGACTGGGGCATAAAACTAAGCAATAGCATCGGAGAAAAGGACTGGAGAATAACTAAGATAGCATCGGAGAAAAGGACTGGGGCATAAAACAAAGATAGCACCGGAGGAAAGGACTGGGGCATAAAACAAAGATGGCACCGGAGGAAAGGACCAGAGCATAAAACAAAGATGGCACCGGAGGAAAGGACCAGAGCATAAAACTAAGATTACTCCAGTCCTTTTCCATGGTGCCAACAATGCAGAGCCGCAGCTAAAAATGACAACAAAATTTTGGTATTTATCAAGACAAGCATTGAATCTAGATCAAGAGAGGTAAATATTCCCCTATACTCTGCCCTGGTCAGACCCCACGTGGAATACTGTGTACAGTTCTGAGCACCCCAATTCAAGAAAGACATCGATATATTGGAGCAAGTCCAGAGAAGAGCCATGAAGATAGTAGAAGTGGTAGAAGGTCTGCAAACCATGTCCTATGAAGAACGGCTAAAAGAACTAGAGAGAAAGCTGAGAGGAGACTTAATAGTGGTCTACAAATATCTGAGAGGTGGTCACAGTGCAGCGGGAACTACCCTATTCTTATTAGCACAAGTACAAGAAGGAATGGGATGAAACTAAGGAAGGAGATTCAGATTAAACATTAGAAAAAACTGACAGTGAGGGCAGTCGGAGTGGAACAGGCTACCACAGGAGGTGGTGAACTCCATCAATGGAAATCTTCAAGAGGAAGCTGGATAAACATACAAGCTGGGATAATTTAGGAAAATCTGCACTTGCAGGGGGTTGGAGTCAATGGCCCAGAAGTTAATGGATCGGAATCTTTAAGCCAATATAACTATATCCCCAGGATGGTGAGAATTAGGACTATGAAGCATGCAATCTAAATAATGAATATTAAAGGGGTACACTCTAGGTAGATCAGTTCTACTCTCCCTGCCGTCAAACTATAAAGATGAGATGCACAGTGCAGTTCTATTATCCTGACAAGAGATGTAATTCAAAAAAATACCCTGGAGACAGGGGAAGATAGAAAGAGACAAACGCGCTGCCAATCCGAGTGTAGTGAGATATATATATATATATATATATATATATATATATATATATATAGTGTTGAAGTAGTGTAACTCTCACCTGGTTCAGAGGTTAGAAAGCCTGGAATAATCCAAGAGGAGTTGATCCACTTTCCAATAGGATTCTGGTGCAGTATGCAGCAATCGCACTGGATACTATAGAGGAGCCTCCAGCAGGTCCACTTAGTAAAAGAAGTTCCAAAGGCAATTACCAGTCTTGCGGCGCTCCTGCTACCAATGGTTGAACATATTGGATGATTTTCGGACATATGACTGGACTAATATACAAATAAGTAGAGAAATATTTTATTTGTACATTAAAATATGGATAATTATACAACGCGTTTCGGCTGGGATGTTTTATCCTTCAGCCTTCTTCACGTATAATTGAGAGGAAAAAAAAAAAGGTATACATCTTTTTTCTCTCAATTATACCTGAAGAAGGCTGAAGGATAAAACATCCGAGCCAAAACGCGTTGCATAATTAACCATATTTTAATGTACAAATAAAATCTCTTTACTTATTTGTATATTGGTCCAGTCATATGACCAAAAATCATCCAATATGTTCCACCATTGGTAGCAGGAGCGCTGCAAGACTGGTAATTTCCTTTGGAAGAGCTGTAATTCAGTGTGACGCAGGAGCTGCTCTTTTTCTGCACCCCCTTCCTTCTGGGACATTACATCACACATCAGGGGGTGTGGCCTGCTGCTAGTGACGTCCAACCCCAATAGCTGCTTCTGTCCAACAGGGGCGTGCCTTGCAGAAAAGCACCTATCAGGCGGATGGCTGTTACTAGGAGCAGCGAGTAGGCCACGCCCCTTGATGTGTGATGTAAAGTCCCAGAGGGGAGGGGGAACAGAGCAGTTTCTGAATTACAGCTCTTGTATAGATAATAGAACTGCACTGTGCATCCCATCTTTATAGTTTATGAGGACATGGACTGTGGAAGAATTTTTTTATCTCCCTGTAGTACCCCTTTAACTCAGTACTATTTATTCATTGGCAAATCTCACTCTGACTTAGAGATCTGATTTATATAATGTTTCATTGCAGAGAGCTACTTGTGGTGTTAGAACATTTCTGGCCTGTCCACATGGAAATTGTGCAGAACGGCTCTTACCTGTAGTGTCCAACCTCGGTATTACCAGGGACTGCTCCTCACAAATACACCTTTTGTTCGCTGGTTGTTCCTGATCTTCATGTGTCTTCTGCCCCTTTAGAGCATCATCTTTGCTTCCCTGAGTTTCTTCATCTTGAGCATCATGTTGCTCTTTCTTGACTTCTTTAGTCTCCTGAGCATCCTGCATTTTTTCTTTTCTATTGGCAGACCCACTCTCTTCCCTGCATGTAGATTTTTGCCCATTTTCCTCTTGAAGCTCAGACTCCGATGAGGCCCCTTTGTCCGTTTCTGTGCTGTGAAGTTCTGGGTTATCTGAGGCGAGAGTTTTCTCATTACTTGCCTCCTCTTCATGTTGGGATTTGTCAATTATGGATTCTCCTGGACTCCTATATCCATCACATACTGTTTGGGTTTCTGGATTGCCCTCATTAGCTGTCTCTGTGTCCGGTTCAGCAGGGATGTCCTGCACAACATCTGCTCCTGGACCTAAGGTGTCACAGGCCGTATGTAGGACTTTATTATTAGAGGAGTCATCCTCTGGAGAGTTCTCAGGTCCATCTTCAGTGTTGCTTTGTGGAGTCTCCTCCTGGTGATCTGTGATCTTGGCTGGATCAGTGGCTTCATGTAAGATTCCTTCTCTGTATGCTGGGCCTTTATCCACAGGTGTCACTGGTATCTCACAATCACAGGTGACATCCGGAGATATAGCCAGTTTATGGCCATAATTCTCTTCAGACTGTTCTCCATGAAGTTGCTGCTGCAATTGCTCCTCTTCTCGCAGGATTTCATCATAATCGGATATCTCCACAAAGCTGCAGAAAAGAAAGTATATCAGAAAATCTGTCAGAGGATTAATCAACGATACTCTCCAATCGTGCAATAATAACAGTTAGCGTAATCGATTGCAGATCATTTCTGTGTGTATCTGCAGCTAGCGCCTTTCTCATGGATGCAAGGAGCAGAGCAGTCACATCCTCTTCCTCAGACCTTCTGCAGGTTTTTTTGTTCTATCTTTATTAACAGTGTACAAACCTAGCAACTACTCAGACAGGAATGGAGATGTTGCATGACTGCAGTATTGTAGAGGCTTCACCTAGTACCTCAATTTACCTCCCCTTCGGGTTCACAACCACCCCATACGTGGATGCCCTTCCACAAACGACAGACAACCATTTTGGATTAATTATGGCCAAATCGGCCTTTATTATAACAAATATACAATAAATCAACATGAAAAGTGAGGAGGTTTGTCACGAACCACCGGGGGGGGTCACTCAGAAATCCCCCACGCTGGCTACCAGTACGTCACAATCGGGGGGTAACAAGTGGGGGTCACCCCTCCTTTATACCTCCCGACCGACAGACAGAGCACGTGACGCGCTCTCTAGCGCCCCTCTTATAGTCAGGCCAATTATGGAATTGCCCGACAATAAGCAAGGAGGCCGCTATACTACTTATGCCGATTATTGAAGGGTCCCCGGTGAGAGTAGGGTATATATTCCCCCGACCTCCGCGGGCGGAATATATAAAATCTCCCCGAGTCTCACTGGCCTCCCCACAATAATCCTTGGCACAAACTCGCTGCCACCAACCGCTTCACGGTAACTATTAGCCGAACACACAGACGTGGGATTCAAGATCGAGATAACAGAACAGCCCAAGATTAATTATATAATTTAATCAGCCTAAAGCACACTAGATACTACAATATATACAATAGGGAATCTACAGAATATACATATGTCAGAGTACAGTTACAGATAAAGCATGGTTTACAAACAGGTATGCAATTCAATCAGTTACCTTGTGCGTCTGGCCACAGGGGGGCGCTGTAGACCAGGTTTCTAGGAACTCCCACAGATGTTTCCTGCACGTGACCCCCAGCGAAAGAACACTGGAAAATGGCCGAAGTAGGGTTATCAACCTGGGCAAATCCAGGTCCCCTCCTACCTTCGTGACCTCAGAGGGAGCACTGCTCCACCCCTGGCTGAAGTTATGGACAAAATCCACAACATGGAATATGGCCATAACTTTGCCTGGGAGCGTCGTAGGCGGACGCCAATGCTCTCATTGTGACAGTTATGAATTTAGCTACAGAATGAGAGGACTCATGACTTGTCTACTAGTTCCACATTGGCTGATATCACGCCTGGGGTATTTCCCAAGCTCCCGCTCCCATAAAAAAGGGTGTGCCAGCATCGTCCGCATGCGGAGACACCATTTTTATGGTTGCCATATTTATCGGAAATATGGCTTGCGAGATATGAACCATTTTTTACTGGAGTCGTTCTGTCTGGATACTTCCAAGCTTGCTAATGAGATAGCAGCTCCTACCACAGGGTCACGGCAGGGAGTCATCCTGTGTCCATTGTTCCCACATCATCTCATCTCCATATCACAGGAGATGGCCATGGAGGTGTAACACCTTCACAGATGCTGGACATTGAGAACAAGAAGGGAGGGGGCACTGCCAGGGAGTGATGAGCGATTAGGACTGGAAGTCATAATTCATCTTCATATCCCGGGATTTGCCTCACACCTCCCCCCTTTTGAGGGCGCTAGGGGGCAGCACACTCCGGTGTTCCCCCGTGCGCCCGTCCGCGACCTCTCCTTGTCGGGACAGCCCGTCTGCGTTACCGTGGTCACGGCCCCTTTTGTGGCGAATGGTGAAGTTGTATTGCTGGAGCGCAAGGCTCCATCGCAACAATCGCCCATTCGTCCCAGAGACGGTGTGCAACCAGCTGAGGGGATTGTGGTCCGTCTCCACGATGAAGTGGCGCCCGTATAGATAGGGTTGCAGACGCTGCAGGGCCCACACTATGGCCAGGCACTCCTTCTCCATCGTGGAATAGGCCACTTCCCTTGGTAACAGCTTCCTGCTCAGGTACAAGACTGGGTGCTCTTGGCTCGCAGAGTCCACCTGGCTGAGTACCGCACCGAGGCCGAAGTCACTGGCGTCGGTCTGTACTACAAACGGCCGCGTGAAGTCGGCTGCCTGTAGCACGGGCGGGCTGGACAGGGCGTCCTTTAGGGCCCGGAAGGCTGTCTCGCAGTCCACTGTCCAATCGACTGCAGAGGGCAGCTTCTTCTTGGTGAGGTCCGTCAAGGGCTTTGCCAGGCTACTATAGCATGGAACAAACCTCCTATAGTACCCAGCGGTCCCCAAGAAGGACATCACCTGCTTCTTGGTCCTGGGGGTGGGCCAGGATGCGATGGCTTCCACTTTCTCAGGCTCGGGCTTCAGTGTTCTCCCGCCTACCCGGTGACCGAGGCACTGGACCTCGCTCATGGCCAGCTGACACTTTCCCGGCTTGATGGTCAAACCTGCCCGGTGGATCCGCCTGAGCACCTGTGCTAGATGCTCTAGGTGGTCCTCCCAGGTGGGACTGAAGACGGCAATGTCATCTAGGTACGCGGCCGCGTACCCTTCAAGTCCCTTGAGCAGGGTGTTGACCATCCGCTGGAAAGTGGCAGGGGCATTCCTCATCCCGAATGGCATCACCGTGGACTCGTATAGTCCAAATGGGGTAATAAAGGCAGAGCGTTCCCTGGCCTTGCGAGTCAGGGGGATCTGCCAATATCCCCGGCTCAGGTCCATGATGGTCAGGTACTGAGCCCCGGCCAACTGATCGAGCAGGTCATCGATGCGTGGCATTGGGTACGCATCGGCGACCGTGACAGCATTGAGCCCCCTGTAGTCCACGCAGAACCGAGTGGTTCGGTCCTTCTTAGGGACGAGGACTACAGGCGAGGCCCAAGCGCTGTTGGATGCCTGGATCACCCCCAGCTTCAGCATCTCGTCAATCTCCTGGCGCATGTGTTGCTGCACCTCCAGGGAGACCCGATATGCTGAACGCCGGATCGGGGGATGATCCCCAGTGTCCACGTGATGGACAGCCAAGTCAGTCCTTCCGGGCTGGTTGGTAAACAACCCCCGGAAGGGGTGTAGGGTGGCCCACAGCTGGGACCGTTGGTCCTCCAAGAGCTGGTGGCCAACCTCCACATCCTCAATGGATCCGCCTGCCCTAACCTGGGCTAGCATATCCAAGAGGGTTTCCGCTTCTCCCTCCTCGGGCAGGTTGCACACGGGGAGCGCACATGCCTCCCGCTCATGATGTGCCTTCATCATGTTCACATGGAAGGGCTTCCGCCTTCCACGGGCAGGGTCCAGGGTGACCAGGTACGTCACAGGGTTGAGCTGCTGGTACACGAGGTATGGGCCTTCCCAGGCTGCCTGAAGCTTGTCCTGTGGTACGGGGACCAGTACCCACACCTTTTGACCCACTTGGTAGGTCCTCTCACAAGCGTTCTGGTCGTACCAACGCTTCTGATCGGCCTGGGCTTGAGCCATATTGTCGTGTACCAGTTGCGTCAAGGCCTGCATTTTGTCCCGGAAGCGCATGACATACTCGATAACCGACACTCCAGGGGTGGCCAAATCCCCTTCCCAAGCCTCTTTCACCAGAGCCAGGGGGCCCCGCACACGTCGCCCGTACAGGAGCTCAAACGGTGAGAATCCTGTTGAGGCCTGTGGAACCTCCCGGTAAGCAAATAACAGGTGTGGGAGATACCGCTCCCAGTCACGCCCATGGGAGTCGACCAACATCTTAAGCATCTGCTTTAAGGTGCCATTAAACCGCTCGCACAGGCCATTAGTCTGTGGATGGTACGGGCTGGCCACCAGATGTCGCACCTGGACTTGCTTACAGAGGGCCTCCATCAGCTGGGACATGAATTGGGTCCCCCGGTCAGTGAGCATTTCCTGGGGAAAACCCACTCGGGAGAAAATCTCCAGCAATGCGGTGGCCACCTTGTCAGCCCGAATGGACGACAAGGCCACTGCTTCTGGGTACCGGGTGGCATAGTCCACTACCGTCAGTATGAAGCGTTTCCCGGAGCTGCTGGGGATGGCCAGCGGGCCGACCAGATCCACAGCCACCCTCCTGAAAGGCTCATCGATGATTGGCAGAGATACTAGTGGGGCTTTGGGGTGTGGCCCCGCCTTCCCCACTCTCTGACAGGTTTCACACGAACGGCAGTAGGCAGCCACATCGGCCCCCATTTTTGGCCAGTAGAAATGCTGGTTTAACCTGGCCTTGGTCTTAGCGATCCCTAGGTGTCCGGCCATCGGAATCTCATGTGCGATCCGCAACAACTCCGTCCGGAACGGATAGGGTACCACCAACTGTCGGTCCCTGGGCCACGCCTCCGGTGAACCCTGCTGGACCGTGGCCCGGTACAGCCGTCCTTGGTCCCAGACCACTCGCTCCGGGTCCGAGTCCGAGGGAGGCTGTGCCGCCTGCTCCTTAAGAGCTTTCAGGCTGTCGTCAGCTTCTAACGCTGCCTGAAACCCCTGACTAGATGTGGCCAGAATCGACGAGACTGCCACATCTTCGGTCAGTACCCCGGGACCTGTGTCCTGGCCTCCACCTGACTCGGCTGCCCCTTGGTCAGAAGGGGAAGAGCTATCGGACCTCCGGGAGGCCCCTTGGCTTCCAGCACTCCCACTGCGGGTGACAGCGGCCACAGCCGCTGCGACCGTGGGTCGTGCCTGCTCCTCCTCCGTTCCTGACCAAGTCGCCGGTTCAGGCAGACCTACCTGGCTTCCTGACACCCCGGTTGTGGGGGAACCATGCACCGAGATCTTACCTGGGAGCACTTCCGCTCCTGGACCGGCCCCAATCTCACCTGCCTGTTCCCCTCCTGCAGCAACAGAACCCCGCTGTGAAATCTCTGGGGACCCCACATTTGCTGTGGTAGCCCCCACCCCACACACTGGTCCTCCCCCTGCAGCACCCTGCTCTCTGCTTATCCCTGCAGAGGGCAACAGATCCCAGCTCACTGGCTGGTTACTTGTAGAGGCATTGTCACACCTTTCTCTGACCCCCTCCCCTGTCACAGCTGCAGCTGAGTGTGTGTCTATGGTGTCTATGCAAGCAGAAATATCAGAGTTCACTCCCTCCTCCCTTACATCATTCATAGATAACACATTAACATTGTCCGGAGGCATGTCAGTACTGGCTGAAGGTTCAGCCCTTGGTTGGGGCCCAAACTGGGAGGTTATCTGCCCCAAATCTGTCCCAAGTAGCACGTTTGCGGGGATCCGATCAGTTACCCCCACCTCCCTCACCCCTCGCCCTGCGCCCCAGTCCACATAAATGTCAGCAACAGGCAGCGCCGGGTCAATGCCTCCAATCCCGGAGACAGCGAGGGTTTTTCCAGGGATCAAGTCTTGGGGGGACACCATCTCAGGCCGCACCAGAGTCACCTCCGAGGCGCTGTCTCGCAGTCCCATGGTCACAGACCGGCCGACGGTGACAGGTTGGAAGCTGTCCAGGGACCTACCACCACCCCCACCCACACAATACACCTTGGGCGGCCCTTGGGACGGGGACGGAGCCGGGGCCTTGGGACGCTGAGGGCACATGGCCTTGAAGTGTCCAGGTAGGTTGCACTGGTGGCACCGTCTTGGCTCTGCCACGGGCCTGGAGAGGGGAGTTGAGGGGGACACCCCCTGCAGTCTAGGGGCAGGTGGGGCAGTCGCAGAATTCATCTTACCCCCTCTCCAGGTGCTGCTGGTGGCTGCACTCCTGGCCTCAGGAGCCCGATTGTTGGTGTAGTCATCGGCCAGGGCAGCTGTAGCCGTGGACCCCTTTGGCTTCTGGTCTCGGATGAACTGGCGGAGATCCTCAGGGCAGTTCCACAAGAGTTGCTCCGTGATGAACAAGTCCAGGATCTCCGGTCCGGTGGAAAGCTGCAGGCCTTGGGTCCAGTGGTCGGCAGCTCGGGCAAGTGCCCGCCGGTGGTCAGCCCAGGAGTCCTTTGGTCCCTTCTGTAGGCTCCGGAACTTCTTGCGGTAGGACTCTGGAGTGAGGTTGTACTGTTGGATCAGGGCCCGCTTGATGGTGTCGTAGCCCTGATCTGCCTCAGCAGGCAAGTCCCCAAGGATATCCAGGGCCTTACCCCTTAAACGGGGGGTCAGGTATTTGGCCCACTGGTCCTTGTCCAGATGGTGCTGCAGGCAAGTCCGTTCAAAAGCAGTCAAGAAAGAGTCCAAGTCTCCATCCTTCTCCAGCACTGGGAAGTCCTCAACACGGACCTTTGGAAGTTTGGTGTCTTGAAGGTCACGTGTGGCTGATGAGGGCCGGAGCTGAGCTAGCTGCAGCTGGTAGTCACGCTCTGCCTGGCGCTCTTCACGTGCTGCTTGCCGCTCCGCAGCCTCACGCACTGCTTGCCGCTCCGCAGCCTCAGCGTCACGCGCTGCCTGTCGCTCACGCTCGGCCATGAGTATCTCGTAGGTATCCCGGTCTCCAGCCTGGAGAAGGGCCATAGCCATTTGAAGAAGGCTATCCGAGCCTCCCAGGCTCGGTGGAATGGCACGTGGTGATCTGCGGCCCGCTGCGGAGCCTGGTGCTTCACTGCCCATTGCAGAGCGGAGGGCTGGCATCTGGCTCGTTGAGGACCCTTGGGTGAGCTGCTCCTCATCTTGTCCAGCAGTGCCAGGTTGTGCAATGTCCTGTGCAGAGCTGTTTTCTGGCGTCGAGCTCCTGGAGGACTCGTGGGCAACCTCCTCATTACTGTCCACA
Organism: Anomaloglossus baeobatrachus; assembly: GCF_048569485.1. Taxonomy (NCBI): domain Eukaryota; kingdom Metazoa; phylum Chordata; class Amphibia; order Anura; family Aromobatidae; genus Anomaloglossus; species Anomaloglossus baeobatrachus. The sequence continues at coordinate 976,043,564 of NC_134353.1, forward strand.
GCACCGTCCTCCCTCTCTTCGGCTCCTGCTTTAGCATTGGCCAGTTGCATAGCTCTGCTCCTGGTGCCATCAGCCATTCTTGCAGACTTTTGGTCACTGACACAGAACTGACACCTGATGCCTCCACACACCTTACAGTATCTGCACTCTGACACTCTAGTGTTGAGCTAGTCTGAAGACCCCAGCAGCCACAGCTGCTGCAGGCAGTCTTTAGTGTCTGGGAGTATGGGTCTCACACTCACACACACTATTATCTCGATCCCACCGCTATGCCACCAATATGTCACGAACCACCGGGGGGGTCACTCAGAAATCCCCCGCGCTGGCTACCAGTACGTCACAATCGGGGGGTAACAAGTGGGGGTCACCCCTCCTTTATACCTCCCGACCGACAGACAGAGCACGTGACGCGCTCTCTAGCGCCCCTCTTATAGTCAGGCCAATTATGGAATTGCCCGACAATAAGCAAGGAGGCCGCTATACTACTTATGCCGATTATTGAAGGGTCCCCAGTGAGAGCAGGGTATATATTCCCCCGACCTCCGCGGGCGGAATATATAAAACCTCCCCGAATCTCACTGGCCTCCCCACAATAATCCTTGGCACAACTCGCTGCCACCAACCGCTTCACGGTAACTATTAGCCGAACACACAGACGTGGGATTCAAGATCGAGATAACAGAACAGCCCAAGATTAATTATATAATTTAATCAGCCTAAAGCACACTAGATACTACAATATATACAATAGGGAATCTACAGAATATACATATGTCAGAGTACAGTTACAGATAAAGCATGGTTTACAAACAGGTATGCAATTCAATCAGTTACCTTGTGCGTCTGGCCACAGGGGGGCGCTGTAGACCAGGTTTCTAGGAACTCCCACAGATGTTTCCTGCACGTGACCCCCAGCGAAAGAACACTGGAAAATGGCCGAAGTAGGGTTATCAACCTGGGCAAATCCAGGTCCCCTCCTACCTTCGTGACCTCAGAGGGAGCACTGCTCCACCCCTGGCTGGAGTTATGGACAAAATCCACAACATGGAATATGGCCATAACTTTGCCTGGGAGCGTCGTAGGCGGACGCCAATGCTCTCATTGTGACAGTTATGAATTTAGCTACAGAATGAGAGGACTCATGACTTGTCTACTAGTTCCACATTGGCTGATATCACGCCTGGGGTATTTCCCAAGCTCCCGCTCCCATAAAAAAGGGTGTGCCAGCATCGTCCGCATGCGGAGACACCATTTTTATGGTTGCCATATTTATCGGAAATATGGCTTGCGAGATATGAACCATTTTTTACTGGAGTCGTTCTGTCTGGATACTTCCAAGCTTGCTAATGAGATAGCAGCTCCTACCACAGGGTCACGGCAGGGAGTCATCCTGTGTCCATTGTTCCCACATCATCTCATCTCCATATCACAGGAGATGGCCATGGAGGTGTAACACCTTCACAGATGCTGGACATTGAGAACAAGAAGGGAGGGGGCACTGCCAGGGAGTGATGAGCGATTATGACTGGAAGTCATAATTCATCTTCATATCCCGGGATTTGCCTCACAAGGTTCTTGGAGCTCCAAAGCCTGGCGGAAGCCATAAATACTTGAAACCATCCAGCATTACCCCAGCCGTGACCACAAGCTCGGGGGCACCACTATTGCTGGAAAATTACCAACATCACCGACTCCCAGGGACTCCACTCTGAAGAGCCCCCCAATCCGCCAGGCAATAAACCAAGATCTGATCCAAAATGGGAGGTTACATCCACCAGATGTACCACCCCCCCATCACCATTTATCCACCAGATCCAAAATGGGAGGTTACATCCACCAGATGTACCACCCCCCAACCACAATTTTTTGCCACCAACTCCAAGAACCCCCGCCACAGTGAGCATTATCTGACACCTCATAATGCGAGTCTCCCCACCAACCAAAAAATGCCCGCTCTACATCTTCCTGGATGCCCATCATCCACACATCAATACCCAATGCATTCAGGTGGATCTCGACACACTTCCAAAACATTTTCTTCCCCAGGTTCCACGTCCGTATTTCTTACCACCAATCGCACCGGTTTCTAGAAGCAGAATATCCCATCCTGCTCCGTTCTCCCTTTTTTTTTTTTTTTTTTTTTAAACTTATTTATTTTTTATTTATTCATTTTTTAATTGTTGACCGTCCAAGCTGCAAGCCACAATTTTCCAGGCACAATGTCCGACCACTCCAACTTCATATTGGAAACTGACGCCCATGAGCACAGAAAAAACGTGCCAGATATCCTGAATTAAAACCCCAGAACGATCCCCTTGATATGCACAGCAAACCCATCAGAGGAACGGTCCAACCTTCCAAAACGGTGGAATTCCAACAACACTTGTCGCTGTCTCTCAAACCAGACCCCGATCCACCGAACAGTCGCCACACATGTGCACAAACCCCACAGTTCCCACTCCCTCACACGCAACGAGACTCCAATGGCCAACAAACTACACTGTCCGGGTGCTCCATGGGTAATACAATGGGGGGGGGGGGGTAAACAAGGAAAGAAGGTATGACCGTAACCTCACCACTGTCAAAATCTTCCCTTGGAGTTCCAACCTCTCCGGCTAGCCTTACGATACCTTCCTTTGCCCCCCTACTCCGAATGTGGGCGCAACTACATGTTTATATCTCTTGTATTCCCACCTACCAATTCTTTTCACCACCTCCCGAAGGAAGCCTGCTCGTACAGTCCCAACTGCAACCCCAATTTGAAAAGAATGGAATGAAAAAAACAGTTAGCCTACTGCTATAAGGCAGCCAGGCACCAGCCACAAAAAATGACACGACATAGAATCAACAAAAAGGAACCGTCGCTATGCCTTAATAATGGCCCTGGACGCTTGGCCCCTAAACTTAGCCAATGTCTAAAACATTCCACAGGATGCCTCCTGAATCCTCTAAAGCCCCAACCTCTCCAGCCTGCCCTTATTTGTCTGATTCGATCTTTGGCATCTGGATCCCAACAATCCCGACTGAATGCCAGGAATTCCCCCCGCACTGGCACAAATGTCTGGTACACTTACCAAAGATGGTGACCAAGTTCCCCAATCCTCATGGCCCCAAAAAAGGCCCATGAAAAGCCAATAACCCTTCTCAAACCGTGAAAATACACCAAATGTAGCCCGGAAGTCATGGCCCTAAAAGAGGACCATGATAAAGCCAAATCCAACAACCCTTCTCAAACCGTGAAAATACATCAAATGTAGCCCGGAGGTCATCTCCTTTAGGTCCTTGAATGCAACTGGCCTATGTATATCCGTTTAAGTCAGCCCCTCCTGCAACCTTTTAAGGCCTGACACACCAGGAGATCTTTCATGATGTCTGCCGCACCAAAACTTATCTCTGAAAACGCCACCCATACCCAACATAATAACTTGATGGACCAACCAGCCCTACCGCGCAACCCTATTTACCAACACTGACACTCACACTAAATCCTCTTGGGATATTGACTCCACAAATTGTTGCTGCCCGGCGACCCACCCTTCCCTCCTGCATTATAGGGTGAACTACGTCCCAATCACAAAGGAACCGAACTAAACAATGAGCCCTGTGTTCAGAACCCAGCTCAACACTCCACTATCCCATGGCAGCCTCGGACTCCGCCCAGGCACCAAAGACCGAAAATTATCCAACTGCTAGTGTGCAAGTGAATCCGTGATGGAGACCTCCAACCCCAGAAAATGAAGTCAAAACACCCGAGATGAGATGTCGCATAAACCGAACCATGGGTGATGACGCCACCATCAGTTTAATTGATGACCATGACTGCCCACATATTGTTGTCATGGAAATGTATCCCGATTACTAAACTATCACCCCGAATTGTCCGTGCCCCAATTATGGGAAAAACTTGGGAAACTTAACTTTCTTGGTGAATCTCAATTCCCCACAACAATCCAGCCAAACGTCTGCTCACCAATTGCCCCTACCATACGAGCCAAAGCCAATACGGCTCACCACATCCGTAAAAGCTCGCGGCCAAAACTTTTCAATCACCTCCCTCAATAACAAAGACCGCCCATTGCACATCTCCAGAAAACTTACCAACACCTGCATACCCACTTTTTTTTTTTTTTTTGAAAACCTGCGCTCTAAGCGCACAGTATCAATCATTATCCCTAAGAAGCTAATGCCAGTTGAGCAACCTTTTATTTTTCTTGTGCGCCAAAAGAACCCCCCCCATCAACCGGCTACCTACTCCATGGATGCCAGAAATAACTAACGAAACGTGTGGCCCTGGAGGTCCAATGGACACAAGTCGTCAGGGTAGTGGATCACCCACAAAATCCACCGGCTGGTTACATACTACCATTCCAAAAAAGACAAGATGGTTCAGACTGAGCACACAAGACCTGAATATTCCATGGGCAAAAAACCTGTCAGGGTGGGCCGGTCCATCCTGGCTAACAAATGGACCCTGTACCATAGCATTTATCGCAGTCCAAAACACATGTCAACCAATGTATACATCACAGTGCAAAGAGCAGGGTTAATGCTGCCCTGACCAAAACACCCCTTAGGAAATGACTAATCATACTGATCCAAATTATTCAAGTTCCTTTTTTTTTTAAAAAATTTTATTTTTTGCTCCCCCCCCAGCAGCGAATGACCAAATCGCCGAAACAAAGTGAGGGTGGGTAAAAGAAAGGACCTGCCATGCGTCCCCCGAAAACTGCCTTTTGACTAACCCTACGTCACACCACCAGGGGGCATTGATAGCCAGACTCCAAAGTCTATATAGAACAGAACTATAAGTAGCTATAAGGAACTATAGTATATAGTAACTATAAGGAATCCTAAACAACCCCAGCAAAAACTATTCTCTAACACCACCACCTGTTCGTAGTCCGAGCACTTCTCAGGTCGCGGACCATCTCTTGGGCCCTCGTCAGGCTCACCCCCTGTAAAGCATCCGCACCTGACTATGACTCCCCCCTCTTAAACACCAGGATGCCCTGTGCGACGAATCGACTTACCCAGCACACTGGTGCTGAAACTAACAACTACCCCGAACTTGCATAGAACTGCCAACACTCTTCTGCCTTGAAGCCAGCCCCAGTGCGCCCCCTGCTGACTGCAGACCTTCTTTATATTAAGTTTTATATACAGTATATTCCCAACACAAGCCTCTCCCATGGAATGAGGGAGAAAATCTCGACATATTCCTCCCAAAACTATCAATTAAATGCTATGCCAGGGTACCCCCAGCAGTCCTTCAAAAACCACATACACCACACCATTTTCACCCTGTCATCCAGAATGATATGATCCCCCTCATAATCCTCCGCTGTCTGCAACCACACCAAGAGTGCACTACCGTGTGATCCCCCATATTCAGACTGACCAACCCCTTTTCTCAGTCATCCTCGGGTTCCCAACTGAGACGAGCGACCCCTCTCAACAGCAAAAAATACAGATAGGGACCCCAGCCTGCGAGCCCCAATGGGGACGGCGCCGCCACTACATGCAAAGTGCCATGGAACCAACAGCGCTATAAAAACGAATATTGCATATTATAAACCCCTATTGGTCTGCTTCAATTTTTCTCATAAATCCCGTACTCCCCACATCCCCCATACTCCGCCCACACGATACATCAACAACTCGACTGACATTCACCCCCAGTAAAAAACTATACTGCATTAGAAAGGGGCAAGACACACAAAGCCTTACTTACCAGGCTGCGCCGACACGAAGCACCGACCAGCCGCCATTCCAGAATCAAGGTGACCAGTCTCCAACCGACACGGCATCTCATCCTCTGCGTCGCCCACCGGGGAGCCCTGACCCGCTGACACGCTCAGACCCAGCTCGACTAGGGAGCTAACAGCTGGGTGGGCAGCGTCCCGGAATCCGAATCCCAGGAAACCACGTCCAGCGTGTATCCGCCTTGTCTCCCCAGCATCGCAAGGTCCCGCAGGTGACTGGTCTCTCATAGCCAAGCAGCCCCACCGACTGGAGCATCGCAGGGTGGAACCGCCGCCATCTTGGTGTTGCCTTTTTTGTTTCTGGTGCAAGAAGCTGGAAGAGGCCCGGTCACATGACCGACTGCTGGCCACGCCACTTTGCAGGTCCCAGCCGCTTCTATGGATTCCTCCCACACCGAGGCCTGCAAACAGGTGCAGAGGGAACAGGCCAATTATGAGGAGGGTCCCCGTGGGGGCTCCTGCGGTGCCACCGGGGCCCGGAGCGACGTCAGGGGAGAGGCCCTCTGGCAGCCTGGCCCTGCATGATGGCCGGGCAGGGGTAGAAGCAGCATCCGCTCCTGCCGGCAGTCCTCCCACGATCTCTTGCAGCTGTGCCTGGATCTCTGCTCCATCAGACCTGCTGGCAGCTCCCCTTGCTGTCCCTGAAGATCCTCCAGGGCAGACATCCTCAGATCCAGGCGATGAGAGAAGGTGAGGACGGGCACAGGTATCTTCAGCAGTGGTGGCTACATGCCAATTGCAGGCCACCACTTTTACCTCACCCTATATACATTCCTACAAATCTCCTGACAACACCTCCCTAAACTACCTCCCCTTAAAGTATCAAAACCCCAGCACAGCACAGCTTGCTCTGCTTAACCTCTTGCTTGCCCTCCAAAGCTGAGTCATGGGTCACTCTGCCCATGGCTGTGCTTAGGGCTCCGTTCTTCCTTTAAACATATACCTCCACCCAACTACTTATCCAGTTAGTCCTCAGACTTGGCTCTTGACAATGGCTTTGTCGTGCCATCAGCGATCTTGTCAGACTCACAATAGACAAACGCGAGTATTCCACGTTCCGAAAATTCACGTAAGTGGTGATGTTTTACATCAATGTGCTTCATCCTTGCACTGATTGTCTCACTGCTGGCGAGTTTAATGCAGCCTTGGTTGTCCTCGTAGAGAACAGTTGGCCGAGCTAAAGGCTTGCCGAAATCCTCCAAAAGTGGTTTCAACCAAATCACTTCTTGACTGGCATGAGCGGCGGCCATATATTCTGCTTCTGTAGAAAATGCGGCTGACACGTTCTACTGGAGCAAGAAATTGAATTTTCTCCTAATTTGAACAAGTAACCACTTGTTGATTTCCAATCACTTGAATCTCCAGCCCAATCTGAATCCACATAAGATATCAGCATCAGATCTGCCTCCCAGGGGTTAAGATTTAGCCCAATCCACATCCACTTAACTGAGAGTCAGATCTGATGCGGATATCTTAAGATTGAGCCTTTGAGTTTCTGTAAGATTGACGAATTCTCTTAATCGCACTCCAGTCTCTTTTGCGTGGCTTGCTAACACGTCGGCAGAGAATTCCGACTGTGGCTGTGACATCCGGACGAGTCGTGGCTGCTATGTACAGAAGTGGTCCCACTGCTGGTCTGTAACTCCCATTGCTGGGTAGCAGATCTTCTCCTTCCAGCTTTAGGTCGGACGGATCCATTGGCGTTTATGCACCTTTGGTTTCTGACATTCAGAACTGGTTCAGGACTGCAGAAATTTTAGAACTTTGGTTGAGAAGAAAACTCCCATCTTCCTCTCTCTGGATTTGGATTCCCAAATAATGGTGACATTTCCAAGGTCCTTTGTCTCAAAGTGTTGGTTGAGAATTTCACCTAGCTTTGCAATTTCCTTTTCAGCTTGATGAGATAGGATTCTACATATACATACATCCACTTCTCCGCTACACTTTTCGTGTGCAAATATGGATCAGCTTGAGATTTTAAATGCTTCATCGATCAAAGCTTTTTTCATTTTGGAGGTCCATGCTCTCGCCGACTGCTTAAGGTCAGGAGAGATTTTTGCATTTCGCTTACAAGGTGCTCTGCACCCCTTTTAGTGTACCTTTCCGGTTGGGTCATATAAAACTCTTCACCATGAAGGAAGGCTGTTTTGATGTAAAAATGTCTCATCTGTTGAATTGCAGCTATGGACAATAAAGTTCTGAATGTGGTCTGCTTTGCACCTGGAGAAAATGTGGCATCATAATCGTCGCCATACTTTTGCAAGTATCCCTTTGCGACCAATCTTGCCTTAAACCGGTGAACTTTACCTTCAGAGTCATTTGTTTTTGAAGACCCACTTACAGCCGATAGCTTGCTTTCCTTGTGGTAGCTCAGTAAGCTCCCATGTCTGGAGTTGGTGAAGGGGTTCCATCTCTTCATTAGCGGGATTAATCCACTTCTGCTTCTCGTGGACAGGCAGTTTTTACATCTCTTGCCATGACTGTGGCTCTGGCTCAGGAAGTGTTCTGACCATATATGAAAGGCACTGAGCTGGGATACCTTTGTTTGGCCTTTGTGATCTCCTGATTGGAGATTGATCTGGTTTTTCTGTCTACCTTGGTGTCTTCAGAGCTTATCCAGACTTCAGTGTTTTCTTTTTCGGTGTCTGGATTTGGTGATTGAGATTCTCGTTCTTGCTTCTTAGGTTGAATCACTGGTGTAAGTTCATGTAATTTGAGTGATACAGAATTCTCATCAATCACTACACCTCTAATGATTGTTACTGTTTTGGTCTCTGGGTGCAGAATTCTGTATCCTTTTTGAGTTTCACTATAACCCACCAGGACCCCTTGCTTTGCATGTGATTCCCATTTGGAACGTTTTCTTTGGGAACATACACAAACGTTTTGCTTCCAAATATCCTGAGGAGCATCAGGTTCGGCTTCTCGCAGTTCCATAGCTCATATGGAGCTTTATTTGTGGCTTTACCTGGCAGTCTGTTTTGAAGATCACAGGCTGTCATGATGACTTCTCCCAGATACGGTGTAGGTAGATTTCCATTAAACAACATACTTCTCACTTTCACAGAGTACGGTTCTCTCCGCAATGCCACTCTGTTCTGGGTTGTATGGAATGGTGGTCTGGAACACGATTAATGGTATGCACTTTACCACTTGTATATTCAGTTGAATTATCGGCATTCTTCCAAATTTGGTAAACACTTCTGCAAGATATTCTTCAAGTTTCTGTGGAACTTCGTCCTTACTGTGAAGCGACTGTATCTGGAATAGTTGTCATGGAACGTGAGACAATCTTCTTGCCAGGAGTTTGAATAGTCATTGGAGCCGCACACATCTGTATGCATCAGATCCAGTGGTTGTGCAGATCTAGCGGTGCTTACTTTAGGAAAGGATTTTCTGGACATTTTCCCTTTAACACAGCTTGTGCACTTCATCAATTGACTACACTGGCTAATTTCAATACCATTTGCAGTTGAGCTAGCTTTCTTACTGCTTCTGGTGTCTATGCCCAAGACGTCTATGCCACACATGGATTCTGTAAGAGCGTGACCCTTCTTTGGGATGATGGAGCTGATATCTTTAAAAGGTAACTACATTCCCCTGTTGTGTGAGCTTCTTTACTGACAGAAGATTGCTTTCCAGGGCTAGGGACAGAACATCCTTCACCGGGATCTTTCTGCTTTGTGCTGAGGACACTGGACAGTGGAGGTAGCCGTCTCCTGCTCCTTCTGAAGTCATATAGTGACCATTAGCTAAGATGACTGTCACAAACCACCGGGGGGGTCACTCAGAAATCCCCCGCGCTGGCTACCAGTACGTCACAATCGGGGGGTAACAAGTGGGGGTCACCCCTACTTTATACCTCCCGACCGACAGACAGAGCACGTGACGCGCTCTCTAGCGCCCCTCTTATAGTCAGGCCAATTATGGAATTGCCCGACAATAAGCAAGGAGGCCGCTATACTACTTATGCCGATTATGGAAGGGTCCCCGGTGAGAGTAAGGTATATATTCCCCCGACCTCCGCGGGCGGAATATATAATATCTTCCCGAATCTCACTGGCCTCCCCACAATAATCCTTGGCACAACTCGCTGCCACCAACCGATTTACGGTAACTATTAGCCGAACACACGGACGTGGGATTCAAGATCGAGATAACAGAACAGCCCAAGATTAATTATATAATTTAATCGCCTAAAGCACACTAGAAACTACAATATATACAATAGGGAATCTACAGAATATACATATGTCAGAGTACAGTTACAGATAAAGCATGGTTTACAACAGGTATGCAATTCAATCAGTTACCTTGTGCGTCTGGCCACAGGGGGGCGCTGTAGACCAGGTTTCCAGGAACTCTCTCACAGGTCTGTCCCAACCAGGCCCCCGAGCAGAAGAACGCTGGAAAATGGCCGAAGTAGGGTTATCAACCTGGGCAGATCCAGGTCCCCTCCTACCTTAGTGACCTCACAGGGAAGCACTGCCACTCCCCCTGCATGGATCAGAATTATCCAGCAAAGGGGATTTTGGCTATAACTTTGCCTGGGAGCGTCGTAGGCGGACGCCAATGCTCTCATTGTGACAGTTATGAATTTAGCTACAGAACGAGGGGACTCATGACCTGTCTGCCAGTTCCCCATTGGCTGATATCACGCCTGGGGCATTTCCCAATGTCCTGTTCCCATAAAAAGGGGGTGCCGGCATCGTCCACATGCGGAGACACCATTTTTATGGTTGCCATATTTATCGGAAATATGGCTTGCGAGATATGAACCATTTTTTACTGGAGTCGTTCTGTCTGGCTATTTCCATAGCCTTGCTAATTAGATAGCAGCTCCTACTACAGGGTGACGGCAGGGAGTCATCCTGTGTCCATTGTCCCAAAGCCACCTAATTTCCATATCACAGGACATGGCCATGGAGTTTGTTGCTAAACCAGTTGTGTGGGGGAAAGGGGGGTTGACACCAGGAGAGGGCTCCCTGACATACTTGAATATCATGATTTATCGTCATATCTCCGGATTTACCTCACACCTCCCCCCTTTTGAGGGCGCTAGGGGGCAGCACACTCCGGTGTTCCCCCGTGCGCCCGTCCGCGACCCCTCCTTGTCGGGACAGCCCGTCTGCGTTACCGTGGTCACGACCCCTTTTGTGGCGAATGGTGAAGTCGTATTGCTGGAGCGCAAGGCTCCATCGCAACAGTCGCCCATTCGTCCCAGAGACGGTGTGCAACCAGCTGAGGGGATTGTGGTCCGTCTCCACGATGAAGTGGCGCCCGTATAGATAGGGTTGCAGACGCTGCAGGGCCCACACTATGGCCAGGCACTCCTTCTCCATCGTGGAATAGGCAACTTCCCTTGGTAACAGCTTCCTGCTCAGGTACAAGACTGGGTGCTCTTGGCTCGCAGAGTCCACCTGGCTGAGCACCGCACCGAGGCCGAAGTCACTGGCGTCGGTCTGTACTACAAACGGCCGCGTGAAGTCGGCTGCCTGTAGCACGGGCGGGCTGGACAGGGCGTCCTTTAGGGCCCGGAAGGCTGTCTCGCAGTCCATTGTCCAATCGACTGCAGAGGGCAGCTTCTTCTTGGTGAGGTCCGTCAAGGGCTTTGCCAGGCTACTATAGCATGGAACAAACCTCCTATAGTACCCAGCGGTCCCCAAGAAGGACATCACCTGCTTCTTGGTCCTGGGGGTGGGCCAGGATGCGATGGCCTCCACTTTCTCAGGCTCGGGCTTCAGGGTTCTCCCACCTACCCGGTGACCGAGGTACTGGACCTCGCTCATGGCCAGCTGACACTTTCCCGGCTTGATGGTCAAACCTGCCCGGTGGATCCGCCTGAGCACCTGTGCTAGATGCTCTAGGTGGTCCTCCCAGGTGGGACTGAAGACGGCAATGTCATCTAGGTACGCGGCCGCGTACCCTTCAAGTCCCTTGAGCAGGGTGTTGACCATCCGCTGGAAAGTGGCAGGGGCATTCCTCATCCCGAATGGCATCACCGTGGACTCGTACAGTCCAAATGGGGTAATAAAGGCAGAGCGTTCCCTGGCCTTGCGAGTCAGGGGGATCTGCCAATATCCCCGGCTCAGATCCATGATGGTCAGGTACTGAGCCCCGGCCAACTGATCGAGCAGGTCATCGATGCGTGGCATTGGGTACGCATCGGCGACCGTGACCGCATTGAGCCCCCTGTAGTCCACGCAGAACCGAGTGGTTCGGTCCTTCTTAGGGACGAGGACTACAGGCGAGGCCCAAGCGCTGTTGGATGCCTGGATCACCCCCAGCTTCAGCATCTCGTCAATCTCCTGGCGCATGTGTTGCTGCACCTCCAGGGAGACCCGATATGCTGAACGCCGGATCGGGGGATGATCCCCAGTGTCCACGTGATGGACAGCCAAGTCAGTCCTTCCGGGCTGGTTGGTAAACAACCCCCGGAAGGGGTGTAGGGTGGCCCACAGCTGGGACCGTTGGTCCTCCCAGAGCTGGTGGCCAACCTCCACATCCTCAATGGATCCGCCTGCCCTAACCTGGGCTAGCATATCCAAGAGGGTTTCCGCTTCTCCCTCCTCGGGCAGGTTGCACACGGGGAGCGCACATGCCTCCCGCTCATGATGTGCCTTCATCATGTTCACATGGAAGGGCTTCCGCCTTCCACGGGCAGGGTCCAGGGTGACCAGGTACGTCACAGGGTTGAGCTGCTGGTACACGAGGTATGGGCCTTCCCAGGCTGCCTGAAGCTTGTCCTGTGGTACGGGGACCAGTACCCACACCTCTTGACCCACTTGGTAGGTCCTCTCACAAGCGTTCTGGTCGTACCAACGCTTCTGATCGGCCTGGGCTTGAGCCATATTGTCGTGTACCAGTTGCGTCAAGGCCTGCATTTTGTCCCGGAAGCGCATGACATACTCGATAACCGACACTCCAGGGGTGGCCAAATCCCCTTCCCAAGCCTCTTTCACCAGAGCCAGGGGGCCCCGCACACGTCGCCCGTACAGGAGCTCAAACGGTGAGAATCCTGTTGAGGCCTGTGGAACCTCCCGGTAAGCAAATAACAGGTGTGGGAGATACCGCTCCCAGTCACGCCCGTGGGAGTCGACCAACATCTTAAGCATCTGCTTTAAGGTGCCATTGAACCGCTCGCACAGGCCATTAGTCTGTGGATGGTACGGGCTGGCCACCAGATGTCGCACCTGGACTTGCTTACAGAGGGTCTCCATCAGCTGGGACATGAATTGGGTCCCCCGGTCAGTGAGCATTTCCTGGGGAAAACCCACTCGGGAGAAAATCTCCAGCAATGCGGTGGCCACCTTGTCAGCCCGAATGGACGACAAGGCCACTGCTTCTGGGTACCGGGTGGCATAGTCCACTACCGTCAGTATGAAGCGTTTCCCGGAGCTGCTGGGGATGGCCAGCGGGCCGACCAGATCCACAGCCACCCTCCTGAAAGGCTCATCGATGATTGGCAGAGATACCAGTGGGGCTTTGGGGCGTGGCCCCGCCTTCCCCACTCTCTGACAGGTTTCACACGAACGGCAGTAGGCAGCCACATCGGCCCCCATTTTTGGCCAGTAGAAATGCTGGTTTAACCTGGCCTTGGTCTTAGCGATCCCTAGGTGTCCGGCCATCGGAATCTCATGTGCGATCCGCAACAACTCCGTCTGGAACGGATAGGGTACCACCAACTGTCGGTCCCTGGGCCACGCCTCCGGTGAACCCTGCTGGACCGTGGCCCGGTACAGCCGTCCTTGGTCCCAGACCACTCGCTCCGGGTCCGAGTCCGAGGGAGGCTGTGCCGCCTGCTCCTTTAGAGCTTTCAGGCTGTCGTCAGCTTCTAACGCTGCCTGAAACTCCTGACTAGATGTGGCCAGAATCGACGAGACTGTCACATCTTCAGTCAGTACCCCGGGACCTGTGTCCTGGCCTCCACCTGACTCGGCTGCCACTTGGTCAGAAGGGGAAGAGCTATCGGACCTCCGGGAGGCCCCTTGGCTTCCAGCACTCCCACTGCGGGTGACAGCGGCCACAGCCGCTGCGACCGTGGGTCGTGCCTGCTCCTCCTCCGTTCCTGACCAAGTCGCCGGTTCAGGCAGACCTACCTGGCTTCCTGACACCCCGGTTGTGGGGGAACCCTGCACCGAGATCTTACCTGGGAGCACTTCCGCTCCTGGACCGGCCCCAATCTCACCTGCCTGTTCCCCCCCTGCAGCAACAGAACCCCGCTGTGAAATCTCTGGGGACCCCACATTTGCTGTGGTAGCCCCCACCCCACACACTGGTCCTCCCCCTGCAGCACCCTGCTCTCTGCTTATCCCTGCAGAGGGCAACAGATCCCAGCTCACAGGCTGATTACTTGTAGAGGCATTGTCACACCCTTCTCTGACCCCCTCCCCTGTCACAGCTGCAGCTGTGTGTGTGTCTATGGTGTCTGTGCAAGCAGAAATATCAGAGTTCACCCCCTCCTCCCTTACATCATTCATAGATAACACATTAACATTGTCCGGAGGCACGTCAGCACTGGCTGAAGGTTCAGCCTTTGGGGCGGGGCCAAACTGGGAGGTTATTTGCCCCAAATCTGTCCCAAGTAGCACGTTTGCAGGGATCCGATCAGTTACCCCCACCTCCCTCACCCCTCGCCCTGCGCCCCAGTCCACATAAATGTCAGCAACAGGCAGCGCCGGGTCAATGCCTCCAATCCCGGAGACAGCGAGGGTTTTTCCAGGGATCAAGTCTTGGGGGGACACCATCTCAGGCCGCACCAGAGTCACCTCCGAGGCGCTGTCTCGCAGTCCTATGGTCACAGACTGGCCGACGGTGACAGGTTGGAAGCTGTCCAGGGACCTACCACCACCCCCACCCACACAATACACCTTGGGCGGCCCTTGGGACGGGGACGGAGCCGGGGCCTTGGGACGCTGAGGGCACATGGCCTTGAAGTGTCCAGGTAGGTTGCACTGGTGGCACCGTCTTGGTTCTGCCACGGGCCTGGAGAGGGGAGTTGAGGGGGACACCCCCTGCAGTCTAGGGGCAGGTGGGGCAGTCGCAGAATTCATCTTACCCCCTCTCCAGGTGCTGCTGGTGGCCGCTCTCCTGGCCTCAGGGGCCCGGTTGTTGGTGTAGTCATCGGCAAGGGCAGCTGTAGCCGTGGACCCCTTTGGCTTCTGGTCTCGGATGAACTGGCGGAGATCCTCAGGGCAGTTCCACAAGAGTTGCTCCGTGATGAACAAGTCCAGGATCTCCGGTCCGGTGGAAAGCTGCAGGCCTTGGGTCCAGTGGTCGGCAGCTCGGGCAAGTGCCCGCCGGTGGTCAGCCCAGGAGTCCTTTGGTCCCTTCTGTAGGCTCCGGAACTTCTTGCGGTAGGACTCCGGGGTGAGGTTGTACTGTTGGATCAGGGCCCGCTTGATGGTGTCGTAGCCCTGATCTGCCTCAGCAGGCAAGTCCCCAAGGACATCGAGGGCCTTACCCCTTAAACGGGGGGTCAGGTATTTGGCCCACTGGTCCTTGTTCAGATGATGCTGCAAGCAAGTCCGTTCAAAAGCAGTCAAGAAAGAGTCCAAGTCTCCATCCTTCTCCAGCACTGGGAAGTCCTCAACACGGACCTTTGGAAGTTTGGTGTCTGGAAGGTCACGGGTGGCTGATGAGGGCCGGAGCTGAGCTAGCTGCAGCTGGTAGTTACGCTCTGCCTGGCGCTCTTCACGCGCTGCTTGCCGCTCACGCTCGGCCATGAGTTCCTTGTAGCCCTCCCGGTCTCCAGCCTGGCGTAGGGCCATAGCCATTTGAAGAAGGCTATCCGAGCCTCCCAGGCTCGGTGGAATGGCACGTGGTGATCTGCGGCACGCTGCGGAGCCTGGTGATTCCCTGTCCCTTTCAGAGCGGAGGGCTGGCATCTGGCTCGTTGAGGAACCTTGGGTGAGCTCCTCCTCATCTTGTCCAGCAGTGCCAGGTTGCGCAATGTCCTCGGCAGAACGGTTTTCTGGCGTCGAGCTCCTGGAGGACTCGTGGGCAACCTCCTCATTGCTGTCCACAGCACCGTCCTCCCTCTCTTCGGCTCCTGCCTTAGCATTGGCCAGTTGCATAGCTCTGCTCCTGGTGCCATCAGCCATTCTTGCAGACTTTTGGTCACTGACACAGAACTGACACCTGATGCCTCCACCCACCTTACAGTATCTGCACTCTGACACTCTAGTGTTGAGCTAGTCTGAAGACCCCAGCAGCCACAGCTGCTGCAGGCAGTCTTTAGTGTCTGGGAGTATGGGTCTCACACTCACACACACTATTATCTCGATCCCACCGCTGCCACCAATATGTCACAAACCACCGGGGGGGTCACTCAGAAATCCCCCGCGCTGGCTACCAGTACGTCACAATCGGGGGGTAACAAGTGGGGGTCACCCCTACTTTATACCTCCCGACCGACAGACAGAGCACGTGACGCGCTCTCTAGCGCCCCTCTTATAGTCAGGCCAATTATGGAATTGCCCGACAATAAGCAAGGAGGCCGCTATACTACTTATGCCGATTATGGAAGGGTCCCCGGTGAGAGTAAGGTATATATTCCCCCGACCTCCGCGGGCGGAATATATAATATCTTCCCGAATCTCACTGGCCTCCCCACAATAATCCTTGGCACAACTCGCTGCCACCAACCGATTTACGGTAACTATTAGCCGAACACACGGACGTGGGATTCAAGATCGAGATAACAGAACAGCCCAAGATTAATTATATAATTTAATCGCCTAAAGCACACTAGAAACTACAATATATACAATAGGGAATCTACAGAATATACATATGTCAGAGTACAGTTACAGATAAAGCATGGTTTACAACAGGTATGCAATTCAATCAGTTACCTTGTGCGTCTGGCCACAGGGGGGCGCTGTAGACCAGGTTTCCAGGAACTCTCTCACAGGTCTGTCCCAACCAGGCCCCCGAGCAGAAGAACGCTGGAAAATGGCCGAAGTAGGGTTATCAACCTGGGCAGATCCAGGTCCCCTCCTACCTTAGTGACCTCACAGGGAAGCACTGCCACTCCCCCTGCATGGATCAGAATTATCCAGCAAAGGGGATTTTGGCTATAACTTTGCCTGGGAGCGTCGTAGGCGGACGCCAATGCTCTCATTGTGACAGTTATGAATTTAGCTACAGAACGAGGGGACTCATGACCTGTCTGCCAGTTCCCCATTGGCTGATATCACGCCTGGGGCATTTCCCAATGTCCTGTTCCCATAAAAAGGGGGTGCCGGCATCGTCCACATGCGGAGACACCATTTTTATGGTTGCCATATTTATCGGAAATATGGCTTGCGAGATATGAACCATTTTTTACTGGAGTCGTTCTGTCTGGCTATTTCCATAGCCTTGCTAATTAGATAGCAGCTCCTACTACAGGGTGACGGCAGGGAGTCATCCTGTGTCCATTGTCCCAAAGCCACCTAATTTCCATATCACAGGACATGGCCATGGAGTTTGTTGCTAAACCAGTTGTGTGGGGGAAAGGGGGGTTGACACCAGGAGAGGGCTCCCTGACATACTTGAATATCATGATTTATCGTCATATCTCCGGATTTACCTCACAATGACCTTTTCTGACTTGCTTTCATTAAGGTCAAAGAAGTCCTTGTTGTTAGTTATATGACTTGTTGCAGCAGAATCTATACACCATATATGCTTATGCAGAATCATCCTCTACGGCTGTTTTAACCCTTTGATGACTGTCCTGCTTTTTAAGCTGACTCATTCTAGCTTTCCAAACTCTGCAGTCTGCTTTAAGGTGGCCGGGCCTTTCACAGAAAACATTCACGAGTTTCTCTTACATTGCTCTTAATTTTAGAGAAATCCTGTGTCTTTAATGCTGCTTGTGCTCTGGATACATTACTGCTGCTTACAGAGTGTTTCTCTTGTACTCCTCTACAACCTTGCCTGTGACATACTCGAGTGTGCGCTCATCATCTGGCCGAGCATCTAGTGCAGTGACAAGTGTGTCAGAACTTTCTGGAAGGTCACGTTGTAGAAGTGCAGCAACACGAACATCTTTAATTTCTTCTCCAATGCCCCTGAGGTGCTCCACAGTGCGCAGGGTGTTTCTTATATAGTCCTGCGTATTCTGGCCATCACACAGCTTAGACGGATACACCTTCTCATGAGATGAAGCTAATTGCTGAGATTTGATCTTCCATCCACTTTGTGTAACTCATCCCACGTTTCCTTTGCAGTTGCACATATGCACAATCTGATTATCGTCTACACTGAGGGAGATAGTGCTTTGTGCTTTCTGATCCTTCTCCACCCAATCATCTGGTAATGGATGAGGTTCCAGAGTATATTCCCACGTACCTTCTCTTATGGTACTTCTGGTTAGTCAGGCTTGGCACTGTGGACTTGGCAGGATTGCTGCTAGTGGACATGTTCTCTGTTCCGCACTGTTGCTCTGGGCTTCCTTTGCTCTGGACTTGTTTTGCTGTGTGTTCCTGTTTTGCTGTGTGTTCCTGTTCTGTGTTGCTCTGGGCCCAGAACCTGTTGGCAGGGGATTAATCAACGATACTCTCCGAGCGTGCAACAATAACGGTTGGTTTATTCAGGAACAATCAGGAACAATCAGGAACAAGCATGGTAAGCGTAATCGATCGCAGGCGATCATTTCTGTGTGTCTGTCTGCCGGCAGCTTCCTTTCTCATGGACACAAGGAAGGAGAGCAGTCACATCCTCTTCCTGGGAGACCTTCTGGAGTTTGGTTTTTTTTTTTTAATAACTTTATTAACAGTGTACAAACCTAGCAACTAAACAGACAGGAATGGAGTTGTTACACTAAATATAAACCAACAAAATCCCAGAGACGAGCGACCAGACACATCACAACGTAGTAACTCCCAGGTCTGGTGGCCACATGTACCCTTACACGCTCACCTCTCCGTGGAGTCTTCTTCCATCAGGTCTGCGGATGCCATTTTCTCCCCTGTTCACAAAGAAGAAAGGTGTGAAGAGAAGGATAAAAACGACAGGGACGACAAGCACACAAAGCTGGAGCGTTCGGGACACATTCACGTACAGAAACGCAGAATTTGGCCCAAGGAAATTCCCAGGAACTTTAAAAACTCCAAGTACATTAGTGATAACATCAGCCGGGCTCAGAGGAACCAGGACAGATTTGTCTTCCAGAGGTTTTACATTCACTCCATGATAGAGGTGGATACAAAACCTCTGGCGCGGTTGTGTCTGGTGTGGGGACCATCGGCACTTACCATAGTTTGGGCTTTCTTGACACAGGTGGAGGCAGCAGACACCCATGGATGAATCACTGCCCTAGGTGAATTATGACATGTTAAGCCAGTGGTAAGGACGTACATCACCGACAGCTCATCGGGGGGATAGATCACAATATATTATACACAGTGCTGTTCAAATGTGGAAAACATACTGCACAGGACAAAGTTCTAAAAGATAGATTAATAGTTTATTTTGGATCTAAAAGGACAGTCTCTGGAGAGTGACATCTGACATGCCAGTGTAAGGAGACTCATAGGCCCCACAATGCCCCTCTGAAATTTAATACACAAATGGTCTCTTCAAAGAAGAAGAGAAGCTGATCTCTATCGCCATCTATAGAAAATATCAATCCTAAAAGGTCAATGTCGTCCCATTAACCCACATAACTTTACAAATAAAGATTCTGGATTGATTTTATCCAGACGTGTCATACAACCTCTCATACAGCCAACCCAAAGCTCTTGCTCAGGAAGGGAAACCCCCCAAAATATGTTTGCGATAGATTCTGGTTTGGTTTTTATCCTAGATCATTTTGGCCAAATCACATCCACAGCCATCGACAAGGCACATCGCTTTATTGGCACCCTAACCTAATTTGCCTTTATCCGGGCTAAAAATACTACAATTATGGGCAGTTAGGACTTCAATTCCTACCATGTTTCCCCAAAAGTAAGACTCATTTTTGTCTCTAGAAGATGCACTAGGGCTTATTTTCGACAGACGTAATTATTTTTTATTTATTAGTGTCAGTGACTGTGTAGCCCCGTTAATGAGGAATGAATATTCACTCCTTCCCCCACCCATAATCCTGCCCACCCGTGTCAGTGATTGAAACGTGTGTTAATGAAATAATGAATATTCACCCCCCCATATTCCTGTGTACTCCTCTGTGGTGGTGTCAGTGATACACTCAGACTGCTGTATTACTGGCCGAGGATCGCAGCACAATGCTCGCACCAACTGGCGTCTCCTCACCTGAGCGAGACAGCTGCAAAGAAATACAACCTGACACGCTCTGCTCAATAGAGCCGCCAGTGCGAGCATTGTGCTGCGATCCTCGGCCAGCAATACTGACTCACCGCCACCGCCACAGAGGGGTGGGTGGGAATATGAGCGGCGGAAGGGGGGAATATTCATTCTATTAACTCGCCAGCATGTGACTTAATTTCCGGGGCTTACAGTAACGTATACCAATATAATTTACATACCCTGATAGGCATGCAAGCCCCATTTCAAGATACTATTAGTATGATGAGCCGCAACTAGGGCTGATATTTTAAGCATACTCCAAAAAGGCCAAAAAAAAAAAAATCTTACTAGGGCTTATTTTTGGAAACAAATATTCACTGTTTGTACGTTATAACATTTCACAGTATATTTTTTTTGATTATCGAATTTTCAGCTTGCACCTATTCACACTTGTCTTGATGTGTTTGGAGGCGCTAATCAGTATTAGATTTGTAGTACGCTCCTCTGGTTGAGCTCTCCTCCCATATCCATAGGGTGTTTTAAAATAAGGTGGATCCTACCTGCCCCCAAAAGTGTAGGCTTTTATCCCGGATAGATGCATATTAGGTTACGGCCCCAACAAAGATACGCTTGGTCGCTGCTTGGCTCTTATAAATTGGCCATTTTGTGCACTAAGTACCTCATTTAGTAGACCGTTTCTATAGCAATAATGCAATCCCAAATTCCTGTATACAATGTTTACCTGTTACCACATTTCAGAGTGCAGCTGTATAGTTTTTAATTGTATTGTATCCCAAGTCATGTGACAAAGCTCGTTAAAAGGCCAAAATTGACTATTAGAATTGTTACTTCCAGTAGAGAGTTCAGGTCCTATTCCTTCCTGAAGAGGCAATTTATATAGTTTATAAACAATGCAAAGTGAGTGAAGAGGAGGCTCCTTATTCATAGTGATATTGGCTGGATCTGAGGGTTGTTGTCCAGCTGCAGAATAAATTTGAAGCCAATCTGAACTATAGGGTCAGTGTTGGGCTGTGAGCAGGAGAGGCAGGGGGCAGGGGAGGGCGCCTGTAGGGACAGTGCTGGGCTGTGAGCAGGAGAGGCCGAGGGCAGAGGAGGGTGCCTCTATGGACTGCAAGCAGGAGAGGCCGGGGGCAGAGGAGGGCGCCTGTAGGGACAGTGCTGGGCTGTGAGCAGGAGAGGCCGCGGGCAGAGGAGGGCACCTGAAGTGACAGTGCTGGGCTGTGAGCAGGAGAGGCCGGGGGCAGAGGAGGGCGCCTGTAGGGACAGTGCTGGGCTGTGAGCAGAAGGAGGCCGGGGGCAGAGGAGGGCGCCTGTAGGGACAGTGCTGGGCTGTGAGCAGGAGGAGGCCGGGGGCAGAGGAGGGCGCCTGTAGGGACAGTGCTGGGCTGTGAGCAGGAGGAGGCCGGGGGCAGAGGAGGGCGCCTGTAGGGACAGTGCTGGGCTGTGAGCAGGAGGAGGCCGGGGGCAGAGGAGGGCGCCTGTAAGGACAGTGCTGGGCGGTGAGCAGGAGAAGCCGGGGGCAGAGAAGGGCATCTGTAGGGACAGTGTTGGGCTGTGAGCAGGAAAGGTCGGGGGCAGAGGTTGGTGCTTGTAGGGACAGTGCTGGGCTGTGAGCAGGAAAGGCCAGGGGAAGAGGAGGGCGTCTGTAGGGACAGTGCTGGGCTGTGAGCAGGAGAGGCCGGGGGCAGAGAAGGGTGCCTGTAGGGACAGTGCTGGGCTGTGAGCAGGAAAGGCCAGGGGCAGAGGATGGTGCCTGTAGGGACAGTGCTGGGCTGTGAGCAGGAGAGGCCGGGGGCAGAGGTTGGTGCCTGTGGGGACAGTGCTGGGCTGCGAGCAGGAGAGGCCGGGGCAGAGGAAGGAGTCTGTAGGGACAGTGCTGGGCTGTGAGCAGGAGAGGCCGGGAGCAGGGGAGGGCATCTGTAGGGACAGTGCTGGGCTGTGAGCAGGAGAGGCCGGGAGCAGGGGAGGGCATCTGTAGGGACAGTGCTGGGCTGTGAGCAGGAGAGGCCGGGGGCAGAGGAGGGCGCCTCTACGGACTGTGAGCAGGAGAGGCCGGGGGCAGAGGAGGGCGCCTCTACGGACTGTGAGCAGGAGAGGCCGGGGGCAGAGGAGGGCGCCTCTACGGACTGTGAGCAGGAGAGGCCGGGGGCAGAGGAGGGCGCCTCTACGGACTGTGAGCAGGAGAGGCCGGGGGCAGAGGAGGGCGCCTCTACGGACTGTGAGCAGGAGAGGCCGGGGGCAGAGGAGGGCGCCTCTACGGACTGTGAGCAGGTGAGGCCGGGGGCAGAGGAGGGCGCCTCTACGGACTGTGAGCAGGAGAGGCCGGGGGCAGAGGAGGGCGCCTCTACGGACTGTGAGCAGGAGAGGCCGGGGGCAGAGGAGGGCGCCTCTACGGACTGTGAGCAGGAGAGGCCGGGGGCAGAGGAGGGCGCCTCTACGGACTGTGAGCAGGAGAGGCCGGGGGCAGAGGAGGGCGCCTCTACGGACTGTGAGCAGGAGAGGCCGGGGGCAGAGGAGGGCGCCTCTACGGACTGTGAGCAGGAGAGGCCGGGGCAGAGGAGGGCGCCTCTACGGACTGTGAGCAGGAGAGGCCGGGGGCAGAGGAGGGCGCCTCTACGGACTGTGAGCAGGAGAGGCCGGGGGCAGAGGAGGGCGCCTCTACGGACTGTGAGCAGGAGAGGCCGGGGGCAGAGGAGGGCGCCTCTACGGACTGTGAGCAGGAGAGGCCGGGGCAGAGGAGGGCGCCTCTACGGACTGTGAGCAGGAGAGGCCGGGGGCAGAGGAGGGCGCCTCTACGGACTGTGAGCAGGAGAGGCCAGGGGCAGAGGAGGGCGTCTGTAGGGACAGTGCTGGGCTGTGAGCAGGAGAGGCCGGGGGCAGAGGTTGGTGCCTGTAGGGACAGTGCTGGGCTGCGAGCTGGAGAGGCTGGGAGCAGAGGTTGGGGCCTGTAGGGACAGTGCTGGGCGGTGAGCAGGAGAGGTTGGGAGCAGAGGTTGGGGCCTGTAGGGACAGTGCTGGGCGGTGAGCAGGAGAGGCTGGGAGCAGGGGAGGGCATCTGTAGGGACAGTGCTGGGCTGTGAGCAGGAGAGGCCGGGAGCAGGGGAGGGCATCTGTAGGGACAGTGCGGGGCTGTGAGCAGAAGAGGCCGGGAGCAGGGGAGGGCATCTGTAGGGACAGTGCGGGGCTGTGAGCAGAAGAGGCCGGGGGCAGAGGAGGGCACCTGTAGGGACAGTGCTGGGCTGTGAGCAGGAGACGCCAGGGGCAGAGGTTGGTGCCTGTAGGGACAGTGCTGGGCTGTGAGCAGGAGAGGCCGGGAGCAGGGGAGGGCATCTGTAGGGACAGTGCGGGGCTGTGAGCAGAAGAGGCCGGGGGCAGAGGAGGGCACCTGTAGGGACAGTGCTGGGCTGTGAGCAGGAGACGCTGGGGGCAGAGGTTGGTGCCTGTAGGGACAGTGCTGGGCTGTGAGTAAAAGAGGCTGGGGGCAGAGGAGGGCACCTGTAGGGACAGTGCTGGGCTGTGAGCAGGAGAGGCCGGGAGCAGAGGTTGGTGCCTGTAGGGACAGGGCGGGGCTGTGAGCAGGAGAGGCCGGGGGCAGAGGAGGGAGTCTGTAGGGACAGTGCTGGGCTGTGAGCAGGAGAGGCCGGGAGCAGGGGAGGGCATCTGTAGGGACAGTGCTGGGCTGTGAGCAGGAGAGGCCGGGAGCAGGGGAGGGCATCTGTAGGGACAGTGCTGGGCTGTGAGCAGGAGAGGCCGGGAGCAGGGGAGGGCATCTGTAGGGGCAGTGCTGGGCTGTGAGCAGGAGAGGCCGGGAGCAGGGGAGGGCATCTGTAGGGACAGTACTGGGCTGTGAGCAGGAGAGGCCGGGAGCAGGGGAGGGCATCTGTAGGGACAGTGCTGGGCTGTGAGCAGGAGAGGTCGGGGGCAGAGAAGAATTTCTTAAACAAGCGAGCCAGACATTGTCACTTGTAGGGGACACTCAATAGCAGCTTTCAAACCTAAAAAGTGTCTGACTTCTTGGGATTAGATCATATAGACAAACATTCAAAAGGAAACAGCGGGGGGGTGGGGGGGTGGGGTGAAGGAAAAAAAAAAAAAAAAAAAAAAAAAAAAAAAAAATCACATGAACCTTACAACATGACTCCGAGAACGTTCTCAGGTTTTCAGACTGATGAAACCCGTAACAGTAATCTACTCGAGAGCGTATATCGCTTGGCCCTGGAGAAATGGAGAAATCTTGTGTCTTTCCGTAATATCGTTCAAGCAGGAGAAATATAGATAAGCAATGGGTAAATAAAGAACTCCCCTCCTCCTCACACAGATACAGAAATTAATGAGTACAGATTATTAAAATTACTTATAATAATCAGCTATCATATGACTAAAATTCCTCTAGCACGACTTATAATGAATACATACTATTGAATATCAATATGAGTATTAAAATTCCTCCAACAGGCGCCTGTAGGGACAGTGTGGGGCTGTGAGCAGGAGAGGCCGGGGGCAGAGGAGGGCGCCGCTACGGACTGTGAGCAGGAGAGGCTGGGGGCAGAGGAGGGCGCCTGTACGGACTGTGAGCAGGAGAGGCCGGGGGCAGAGGAGGGCGCCTGTACGGATGTGGCGCCCCAGGACCTGGTCGCCACAACAGCATTGCCCTTCCAAAGGGTTAATGCTGAGCCTGGAGGTAATTGGGAGGTCCATTGGCCAGCAAGTTTTAACACCCAACGCAGTTCTCCCTCCGGCCAGCAGGGGGAGCTCTGAACCTGGAATTCCAGGGAGCCTTCACCAAGCCTGACCTGAGGGAGGAAGTAGTCAGTCTGTAGAGAGAGGTGATACTGAGCAGACGCAGAGTGAGCTGTCCTGTGGATCTGGGGCCTAGAGCTAGAGTAGCTTGGCCCAGGGAAGCAGGAGTAGCTGAGAGGCAGCGAAGAGACTCGGACATCAGAGTCTGTGGCCACCAGTGCTTAAAATACTCCCTGGTAGCCGAATCCGAAGGGCAGGAGAGCTGCAAGCACCTGGCCCATATACATCCCGAACACACAGCTGCAGCATCAGGGCCCGGTGAGGACTCCAGCAGAGAAGCACCAGAGAGGGCCTGCGCAGCCTGCTACAAAGGGAAAGGGACGTACCACCGGTCCCAGCAGCAAAGAGGGCCATTGCTGGATTCAGAGAAGCAGGGTCCTATCATAAGAAAGAAAAGTACAGGAGTAGGCCTCATACTCAGCTGGCCAGAAAGATCTCCCCAAGTACTTGCAGGCTGACCGGATCCCCATCACCACCTGTAACGGTCTCCCAGGACTGGACTGTTCCCAAAGTAAAAGAGGAAAAGGTAAAGAGACTGTTTGTGCCTGGTTCTTTCATTGCCTGTCGGCCCTGTACCGTGTTAGCCACACAACCCCATAGACTTTCACGAGCACTAACAGTGTCCCCGGGGCACCGCTCCACCTGTGGGGAGCAGTACCACCATTGCTGCTATATCATCACCCCGGAGGCCTCACACAGCAGCGGCGGCTTAATAGCGTCACGAACACAAACTTTATTCATCAAGCCACATATTCTACTGACACCCACCAGGGCCACGGAGCCGGGCCCAGCCACCACTGACTACCACCGGACTAGTCCGGCCCGGCACCGGGTGTCCCACAGCCCTGGGGTGGGCGAGTCACGGACTGTGAGCAGGAGAGGCCGGGGGCAGAGGAGGGCGCCTCTACGGACTGTGAGCAGGAGAGGCCGGGGGCAGAGGAGGGCGCCTCTACGGACTGTGAGCAGGAGAGGCTGGGGGCAGAGGAGGGCGCCTCTACGGACTGTGAGCAGGAGAGGCCGGGGGCAGAGGAGGGCGCCTCTACGGACTGTGAGCAGGAGAGGCCGGGGGCAGAGGAGGGCGCCTCTACGGACTGTGAGCAGGAGAGGCCGGGGGCAGAGGAGGGCGCCTCTACGGACTGTGAGCAGGAGAGGCCGGGGGCAGAGGAGGGCGCCTCTACGGACTGTGAGCAGGAGAGGCCGGGGGCAGAGGAGGGCGCCTCTACGGACTGTGAGCAGGAGAGGCCGGGGGCAGAGGAGGGCGCCTCTACGGACTGTGAGCAGGAGAGGCCGGGGGCAGAGGAGGGCGCCTCTACGGACTGTGAGCAGGAGAGGCCGGGGGCAGAGGAGGGCGCCTCTACGGACTGTGAGCAGGAGAGGCCGGGGGCAGAGGAGGGCGCCTCTACGGACTGTGAGCAGGAGAGGCCGGGCGCAGAGGAGGGCGCCTCTACGGACTGTGAGCAGGAGAGGCCGGGCGCAGAGGAGGGCGCCTCTACGGACTGTGAGCAGGAGAGGCCGGGGGCAGAGGAGGGCGCCTCTACGGACTGTGAGCAGGAGAGGCCGGGGGCAGAGGAGGGCGCCTCTACGGACTGTGAGCAGGAGAGGCCGGGGGCAGAGGAGGGCGCCTCTACGGACTGTGAGCAGGAGAGGCCGGGGGCAGAGGAGGGCGCCTCTATGGACTGTGAGCAGGAGAGGCCGGGCGCAGAGGAGGGCGCCTCTACGGACTGTGAGCAGGAGAGGCCGGGGGCAGAGGAGGGCGTCTGTAGTAGCAGTGCGGGGCTGTGAGCAGGAGAGGCTGGGGGCAGAGGCGGGCGTCTGTAGTGGCAGTGCGGGGCTGTGAGCAGGAAAGGCTGGAGGCAGAGTAGGGTGCCTATAAGGACAGTTCTGGGCGGTGAGCAGGAGAGGCCGGGGGCAGAGTAGGGTGCCTATAGGGACAGTGCTGGGCGGTGAGCAGGAGAGGCCGGAGGCAGAGGCGGGCATCTGTAGGGACAGTGCGGGGCTGTGAGCAGGAGAGGCCGGGGGCAGAGTAGGGTGCCTATAGGGACAGTGCTGGGCAGTGAGCAGGAGAGGCCGGAGGCAGAGGCGGGCATCTGTAGGGACAGTGCAGGGCTGTGAGCAGGAGAGGTCGGGGGCAGAGGAGAGCGTCTGTAGTGGCAGTGCGGGGCTGTGAGCAGGAAAGGCCGGGGGCAGAGGCGGGCGTCTGTAGTGGCAGTGCGGGGCTGTGAGCAGGAGAGGTCGGGGGCAGAGTAGGGTGCCTATAGGGACAGTGCTGGGCGGTGAGCAGGAGAGGCCGGGGGCAGAGTAGGGTGCCTATAGGGACAGTGCTGGGCTGTGAGCAGGAAAGGCTGGGGGCAGAGTAGGGTGCCTATAGGGACAGTGCTGGGCTGTGAGCAGGAAAGGCTGGGGGCAGAGTAGGGTGCCTATAGGGACAGTGCTGGGCTGTGAGCAGGAAAGGCTGGGGCAGAGTAGGGTGCCTATAGGGACAGTGCTGGGCGGTGAGCAGGAGAGGCCGGGGGCAGAGTAGGGTGCCTATAGGGACAGTGCTGGGTGGTGAGCAGGAGAGGCTGGGGGCAGAGGAGGGCGTCTGTAGGGACAGTGCCGGGCTGTGAGCAGGAGAGGCCGGGGGCAGAGTAGGGTGCCTATAGGGACAGTGCTGGGTGGTGAGCAGGAGAGGCTGGGGGCAGAGGAGGGCGTCTGTAGGGACAGTGCCGGGCTGTGAGCAGTAGAGGCCGGGAGCAGAGTAGGGTGCCTATAGGGACAGTGCTGGGCTGTGAGCAGGAAAGGCTGGGGCAGAGTAGGGTGCCTATAGGGACAGTGCTGGGCGGTGAGCAGGAGAGGCCGGGGGCAGAGTAGGGTGCCTATAGGGACAGTGCTGGGTGGTGAGCAGGAGAGGCTGGGGGCAGAGGAGGGCGTCTGTAGGGACAGTGCCGGGCTGTGAGCAGTAGAGGCCGGGAGCAGAGTAGGGTGCCTATAGGGACAGTGCTGGGCTGTGAGCAGGAAAGGCTGGGGCAGAGTAGGGTGCCTATAGGGACAGTGCTGGGCGGTGAGCAGGAGAGGCCGGGGGCAGAGTAGGGTGCCTATAGGGACAGTGCTGGGTGGTGAGCAGGAGAGGCTGGGGGCAGAGGAGGGCGTCTGTAGGGACAGTGCCGGGCTGTGAGCAGGAGAGGCCGGGGGCAGAGTAGGGTGCCTATAGGGACAGTGCTGGGTGGTGAGCAGGAGAGGCTGGGGGCAGAGGAGGGCGTCTGTAGGGACAGTGCCGGGCTGTGAGCAGTAGAGGCCGGGAGCAGAGTAGGGTGCCTATAGGGACAGTGCTGGGCGGTGAGCAGGAGAGGCCGGGGGCAGAGTAGGGTGCCTATAGGGACAGTGCTGGGCTGTGAGCAGGAGAGGCCGGGGGCAGAGTAGGGTGCCTATAGGGACAGTGCTGGGCGGTGAGCAGGAGAGGCCGGGGGCAGAGTAGGGTGCCTATAGGGACAGTGCTGGGCTGTGAGCAGGAAAGGCTGGGGGCAGAGTAGGGTGCCTATAGGGACAGTGCTGGGCTGTGAGCAGGAAAGGCTGGGGCAGAGTAGGGTGCCTATAGGGACAGTGCTGGGCGGTGAGCAGGAGAGGCTGGGGGCAGAGGAGGGCATCTGTAGGGACAGTGCCGGGCTGTGAGCAGTAGATGGCAAAGGCAGAGGGTGGCACCTGTAGGGACATTGCCAGACTGTGCACAAGAAAGGCTAGGGGTAGAGGAGGGCGTCTAGGGATAGCCACAAAGTGTAGCCAACACTTATTTTCTAGCATGAGAATTGGAGTCCTGCGCCCCGTTTTCACTGCAGAACCCCAGCGATTATATATAGCAGCGGTTGAATGAGACCCTCTCAGACGGTGTGCACACTAATACATTTTCTTTTGGTTCCTTAGCAAACTTTTAGGGAGGACCCCAGTAACCTGCGGTACAGTGCAAGACGCCCATCTAATGGTTGGCCTGAGATCTGGCACACGCCAGCCACTTTGGTGTCCCTTGTGAGGAGTTTAAGACGGGTAGCATACAGAAGTGGACACTTTTTGGGTGGTGGGGTAATGTGATTTGCTATGAGCGTGGGGGGTAGCAGTTTGGTGCTTTTTTTGTTGTTTTTAATTGCTAACTTCCGTGCAGTAACCACAGCCCATCGTCCAGTAACAGGACCCGATCCTTTATGGGTAGTGCACACAACTGGGTCACAACAGATGAAATGGAAAGTCTCCAATGTGCTCCTCATTCATCACACAAGACATCAGCAGACCATGAGGGTGAAGAGTCCGAGGGTCCCCCCTTATATGTCCCCATGCTGATCATTTGTTTTGAGAAAGATATGGTAGGCACTACGACAGGCGAACGACGGTCACTGGCTATTCCCAATCACGCTCCATCAGATGGAGGCATGGGACATTGCACACTTGGTTTTGGTGCTTTGGTGGTGGCATTTATGCCTTTTAAATAAAAAAATAAATCTTTATTTTTATATAGCGCTAACATATTCCGCAGCGCTTAACATACATCAGGAACACTGTCCCCATTGGGGCTCACAATCTAAACTCCCTATGTGTATGTCTTT